>NW_019725416.1:1356421-1439268 GCF_002891405.2 Cryptotermes secundus | reverse complement strand
GGTTCTCACGGTCTCTTAGCTTGCAGATTTCTTATATTTTTTCTTCTACCCTGAAGATGGAGGCGATACGTTCCTCCGAAACGTCGGGTAACACCACATATACACGGTTCCAAATCCCAGAAGACTGCTTTCTTCATAGTCACCGCCGTGAAAGCCTCAAATCTTATATATTCAGTTTATTAATCTCTTTATGTAACCAAACAGTAATGGAACGGAGCTGTTGCTGTAACTAGCGGTACTATCCCAGAATTTTCCTGGAGAACTTAAGGAAAGATGGGGACAACTGGCCATCAGACCAAGAATAAACCTTATGCATGCGGAACGAATGAAATAATGGGTCAATACAGACATTTTAACGGCAACGTGGGTGTGCAAATATATTGTCACGTGTTTGGAGTGTGATTATAGAAGGGTTTTGGATTGGTGATCGGATTTATTGTATTTTTGATACAGCGCGTGACTACACTTTACAGTTCACTATTACACGCGCGCGCACGCACACACTAGAGTCTTCTCTAGCCGGTGCTCGGTAGCGGCATCCAACGGCGGACGTTCCTCTATCTCTGGGTTCCCGAACTATCCCCGGCCTCAGCTACCAGCTTCTCACAGCAACAGCTCACAAGGACTGAACCTCAGCAGTTCTCTAAATAACTCACTCACCAACCACCTACTCTGCATTTCGCTAAACTCAGCTCAATTTCACTTCAATAGCTGATCTGCTTATAACATCTCGGCACGTACTGCAAAGAGAAAGCATTTCGTCTGTTACTGTATCCAATTTTGGCCGTGAAAATACGCTTGTTTGCAAGCCGTTACTTATTAACGGCTGTTGTATATTTGATTATCTCGCGATCGTCAAGCAGAAACGGTTCTACATGCCACAATATATACGCCGTATGTTCGACAGATGAGAGACTTTTTTTTTCATTCTCGGTAATAATTATGTATGAATTATAAAACTTTGCGAGGAAAGAACAATTTTATTATACAGAAAAAAGAATAAAAATTTATTTTAGATAATGAGTACTAACACTGTCAATGGACAGTTTGTGCATGAGGCTACAGACCAAAAGATGATTCGGCCACCTGCTGTACTAGTGTATAAATGCATTACTCGTAACTTCCAACATTAACGTTAGCAACGCCATTTGTTATCACGCTCTCCGTTTAGCGATCTGTTCAAAAGTGTCAAGTGGTACTTCCAGCAGCATTTTGGAAAACTCCCAGTAAACCCCCGTCCACCCAAGTTCATCTCACCGTTACTCTCAAATTCTGTCCACTTGTTATATATAAGTCAAATATACGTACGCCTACCATAAGAATCCCCGCAGAAATATGACATCAAGAGAGTCAATATTCTACATTTAATTTACATAAAATTTTCATTTTACGTACATACCGCCGCCGTTATGCGTAAGTTCCATGTTACAATTTTTCACCTAATCTTCGACTTCGTGAAACAAACACCTGAGGTTCTCACGGCAGTGTCTGGAGATGCTGTCTCCTGGGATATAAGTCGTGTGGTCTGTTAGACCTTTACCAACATCTGGGAGGCAAATATGGCCACCATCTCCACGGTAGAAATTTAAGCCTAGTCCGGAAACTGTAGTATTGTTATGCCGTGAGAGAGGTCCAAGGCAAAACAGTTGGTATAACGCCCTTCCAAAAGCCCCTAATTCTTTAACAGTTTCCTTTACTCTGATTGGTTCGCTCCGGGCTTCAAGCCCGATCATCCCTCTCCCCACATCCATAACACATTCTCCAAGTTTGACTTGCAGATGGAGAGAATAATTTCTTCCGAAACGTATGTAAAGATGTACAGGACTTCACGAGCTAACATCGAAGAAGGCAGGAATCTTCAATTGTGAATATGACGAACTTCTAACTCGAAGAGCCATTCATTGCGTTACTTTTACAAAGTAATGTAGTGAGACGCCGTGAGCTTATAAGTCAGCTTTAGAATCAGAAGTTAAACGAACCTCCTCTTTTTTTTTTGTTTCTTCGTCAGTATTTGAAAGAACGATGAATTAGGTTGAATCATTTGCAGTTAGTGAGCCGTCATTCACGTGGACGCCACGGTAGGTGCATGCTGGTAGCAGTTACGTACATGAATGCCCTTCTGGGAGGAGCGCGCTGTTAAGGAACATTGCTCCACAGAATAAACCGGGGCTTTCTGCTTCTGAATCATACAGTCATACTTCACCTGCGTGATTAATGATTGTGTCAGCCATTGTAATTTGCTTCCGTCATGAACGGGGGGTTATGTGGCTGCCGATGGAACTCCGCGAACAATTTCATATGTGAAGTAGCTTCTGAAGTTTGTGTGTGTGAACCTTTTTTTCACCTCTAGAATAATTATAAATGCCTAACAGATAATTCTAATACTCGAATACAAAAGACGCTGTAAGAACTGTACAATATGAATTTGATGTGTTACACGTAGTGGGTATAATTAATTAATTGTCGTCTTAATGATTTTATGCTAAAAGTCATTTGTATTGATTCTGTTTTGAAGAGCGACAGAAATTTCTTTAGCTGATCCACAAGTAGGGAGGAACCACCTGTTTTAATATGTTGTTGGTTATATATTCGAAATAATAAAGCCCCTCCAAGGAGTAAAATCCTTTTTATTTTGAAGCTATAGTCTCTCAGATGGTCAAGATATTCTCTGCTAACACAGTGTTCACAAAATTCCACAGCTTTTTCATATCCTGAGCGAGATTAATCTAGTTCACACCCTCTCACCACATTCTGTTTCTTAAGATAAAATTCAATACCGTTCTCCCATCTGTGCCTAGGCCTTCCAGGTGATATCTTTTTCTTTTTTGGTTTTCGATAAAATTCTGTGTAAATTTCTCATGGTAGAAACATGATGTAGACCCATAAAAACAATGGTAACATTTTTTTTAGTTTGTCAGACAAAATAAAAATTGCTGAAAAATTATGTTCGAAAGGAAGGGACTTCCTCGCTATCAGCGAGACGGCGTTCAGCAATCAAACAAAATTGATACCGTTAAAATTTTAAAAAGAATGTAAGAAATTATATTAAATGGTTTTCTTTTATATCTATTGTAATATTATGTTCCCATCTACGTCTAGGTCTCGCAGGTGGACTCTTTCTTTCATATAATTCTCATCAATCAAAATTGATACCGTTAAAAATTTAAAAATAAAATAAGAAATTGTGTGGAATGGTTTTCTTTTATATCTATTGTAATATTATGTTCCCATCTACGTCTAGGTCTCGCAGGTGGACTCTTTCTTTCATATAATTCTCATGCTGTAATCACGTCCACGGCGTGCCGTTATCATGGTTGCATCTCACAACCCTAAGGGCCTTCACGGCCTGTTACAGGGATAGCTTCACTTTTTTACTTTTACTATATAATGTAGAGTAAAAGTAAGGGCCTCGGAGGCCCATAGGGCTGTGAGACGTCGAGACTCCCATATTTCTAGAGTCGTCTCACAGATGACGGTGATGTTGTCGACCTTACGCGCCGGCCGCCCTTTACCCTCCAGGAAGAGTCCTGGTACTCATTTCTGTTAGAGGCTGAGTCAAACCCAAGGCCATGGTGCGGCTGGAAGGATTGGATAAATTGAAATATGCTATATACTAAGCCTGTTATTTTTCAATACTGTTTTATTCAGCTCCACCATTCACATATAAATAACTTTCACATGTAATACATTAAACCACCCTTCTTTTAAGAGCAATATTTTTCTCGAGTACAACTTCTTCAATTAAAGCAAAAAAATTGTAGGTAACAGTCTGTTTGGCCAAAGAGGACGACACTGCAGAAAGTATGATTATAAAGATGGCTCAATTATATCGGGTTTCACAAATTAATAATGTTTTTTTCAGAAAATCAGCTCGGTTATATGAGTAAAATAAGTTACACTGCTTTCTGTTTATATTTCTGTAGTACCTTATTCAAATTTAGGCGGAGTACAAGGGGTTTGCGCTGTTTTAATCAACCCTTTCGGCGACCAGTTGCGAACTTTCTTGAAACAGGTTACGCATTTTACTGTCCTAAACTTACCAGGTCACCATGCGTTACAATCCACGTTAAATGGCATCCCTTCTTGTGTCTTAAACCTCCCTGCGATCAGTGACCTTTCTGGCCTCTGTCCATGTAACAAGACACAGAATGGATGGGACTTCACTTTCGTCTTGATGACAATGAAGATTAGTCTCTTATATCTGTGACGAAATCAGAGGAGTCTCTGCCTCCACTGAGTTTCGGATTGCACGTTAACTGTAAGTCCCTTCTGAGAGTCATCACCTTAATTCTGGTAAAATGTCAGGAGATTATCATGTCGCACCCTAGAACAACGGGACACACGCTAGCGTAGATGGTTGAGGTAGTGTACCACAAGCCAGACTGACTCGGTTTCTGCTCCCGATTATAGTATTGTTTTTTGATTGACCTAATCCTTCCAGCCGCTCTATGGCCCTGGGGTCGACTTAGCCTCTAACAGAAATAAGTACCAGGAATCTTCCTGGGGGGTAAAGGGCAGCCGGTGCATAAGGCCGACAAACTTACCGCCATCTGTGAGCCGATTGTCTACAGAATATGGGAGCCTCGACGTCTCACAACTCTATGGCCCTTCACGGCTTGTTACAGGGATAGCTTTACGTTTATCTTTTAACCCCAGAATATTAATTCTTCTGCATTCAAATACTTCGGCAGTTATTTCTTGCTCTACGGGTGAGGTTAGAAATATATTTAAAGTTTACTACAGATTACTCTACGAAATAGCATAAGCAATAACTGTAACCAGACATGCCGCGTTTCATTAAATATAAACATTCGGAGTCAGAGTGTTAACTGTGCTTCCTGACAACCCCACATTTCAACAGGTTCATACTGATCGTTTGCTGCATTATTCCCCACATTTCAAAAAACTATATTAGCCTTTGAACGAGATATTACAGGCTGAAACCTTATTTCTAGAATGCGACTTTTTTCGACATTTTGCTTTTATTCTGTAGATTAAGCTTATTATGTATTACATATAAATTATTCTGACATGTAATAAATTAAACTTTTTTTTTCCCCCTTTCCGTATTGGTATTTTCTTCAAGTACAACTTCTTAAATTAAAATATACAAAATATATTCTTATACATCTACATCAAAACATACTCTTTTTAAATGCTATAGTAAAGTCAGACTGAGCAAAACACGTAACCTTACTGAATTTTCCAGCCCTGGGCGAACCCAGTGTAACACGGTTTTATTACTGACAATTGTGCCACTTGGTATTATTTCTCTAATTTATTTTCAGCAACTCCGATTATGTTTTTAGCCTACTTTCCTAAAGTGAGCTTATGCTATCTTTATGCTCTCCATGTATCTGTGAATGCGTCCCCCTGAATGCCTGAACTTAGTATGTACATCATGACACCTGAGCGCATCTCAGATTCATACTTCATAAGTCCCTCCCATCAGTCTATCTGTATATGTGTATCCCAGCATCGTTGCTATGCAAAGGCTCGGTAAAAATATTACGGTAGCAACGTATACACACGCAACAACAGAAGAATTGTTAGAAGCGTCGTTTTCTATGCGGTCCATGTCTTGTAAATAAAATTAGGCGATTAGTTTTTAACAGAACGTCTTATTCAGTTGTTAATACAAATGCATAACAGTGTTCACACTTCTCAGTTTGAGTCCAAGCCTGTCTGGCTGTTAGCGAAAACGCGGAGAAGTGATTGATCACGTTCTAATAAACGTGTGGGTTTCTGCTATTCATGTATTCCAGTGATTTATTAATCTTTTATGGAAAAAATATAAACCTAGACCCCACTTCTTCATGGACCTTCTGTGAGAAGAAATAAGAGTACATACTGTTTGGTCCTAGCTGCAAAAATTGCTCTGTCCATCACAGTTCTTTACGTGTTTCTTGTGTTGAAGCCTCCTGCGCAACGTCCCACCGCCTGATTGGCTGTAGCATCTTAATATTTGCATAATTAAGTTTCTTGGGCCAACAAGATCATTTATAGAGGAGCAGAAGATTTGTATGATGCTGACTGAAATGTGCGTGCGGCTTGCGGTCACCTCACAGCAATAAATAAAGTCACTCACTCACTGACTGGAGCTACTGATCTATCCATCCGACTGACTGTCTCACATCCTGAGGCCCGGCTAATGATGAATGGGAGTAGCAGGCCCGTTTCTCTCGGTTTTTATCAAGACTCAAGGAAAAAGATGGATGCTACTAGCCTTAGGATCTACGAGAAGGATTTTTTTTTGGTTGTAAATTGTTATTATGGGAAAATAGCCGTCAACACTCGCCTGCAAATAACATACATTTACTCTGATTACTGTGATTAACTTCACTTGTATGACCAGAACGGAAAAGAAAAGGACGATGATTTTTTTTTTCGTTGTTATTAGTACAGTCATTTGAAGAGAGTAAGCGCAAATTATTAATAAATTCTGACATTAAGACCGAATGAATCTTCTTAAAGTGTCTACAAGTGTGACAGAGGAATTATCGTTTTATTCTTAAAAACGTATCGTTTTTTTTTTGTAAGTTATATTGTTCATATGGACTCTCACTTTTGATAAATTCACTAATCATGATATCTCTCTTTCCGGTAGATGATTACACGTCTTATTTTCGTAATTGGTCAGACCTTGATGAATGTAGCTACTCTGAGGTATCATTTAATGACACTTTATCTGTCATAGGCCTAAATGTTAGCGTTGAATGAAAAACAACAGTGCGATTTTGACTGCCCGGTCTCGAGGGTAGTGGAGGCTTCTGTTCCTTATTTTAAGATAGCGTCTTCTTATTAACAAGAAGGACAAGAAACAAGCGTGAGAAAGCCGCCTGATTCAAGCTGTGTTCTGGTTCGGCTTACTCCTTTACTGTGAAGTTTTTTTAATTGCTAGTGGGGTTGGACTAAGTCGCTTGTACTGCGGCCACTTCTGGCCCATTGTATCAGCCCCAGATGATACGTGAGGGTGATTTTGGAGCAATTGGTGGAATGAAGATTGGCAGGGGAAACCGGAGTACTCAGAGAAAACCTGCCACAGCGCCACTTTGTCCACCACAAATCCCACTTGACCAGACCCAGGATCGAGCCCGAGCTGCTGCGGTGAGAAACTAGCGACTAACCGCTTGAGCTATGGCGCGGCCCTACTGTGAAGTTAGTGGCAATGTTATCGTCCGAAACATCGGTTGAATTCCACCGGTCCACCTTACGTCATATCCCGGAAGATCGAAAGGTGCAAGACCACTGCTGTGAGAACGTCAATCCAATATTTTTATGAAATTCCTGTTTATACTACTTTTAATATTCACTGTAAATTTTTCCGTTGAATTTTAAGCAACTTATCTTCTGTAGTTGTGGTTTTTTATCAGACGGGAAAGGGTTAGAAATCTGCTTAGACACCTGACAGTCTGTCAGACCTGCTCATTCTGGTTCCTTGCTCGCCGATTTTCTTTTTCCTTCTACCCTGAAGATGGAGGCGATACGTTCCTCCGAAACGTCAATTAACACAATATCTACACGGCGCCACATCACAGAATACGGCTTTCTTCATAAAATTTCTGATCCACAGTCACTTTGAAAGGAATGCATTTCTAACTCGCTAGTGCCTGCTTGAATAGAGTTTGAAATAGATATTTTAATACATAATTTAGTTGTTCAGAATCTGACCATGCCGCTGTCGGGCTCAGAGCATGCAGGAGGAAACATGATGTTAAAAACCATCTCTTTTATCACGAATATGGTCAATACAGCATATGCTGCCATTTTATGTACCACGCTTCTTCAGACAGAACTACAGAAACTTTGCGATAGAAAATAATTGAAAGCCGGAGGTAGATTCATGATCTGTTCTCAAAGATGAGAAAAATTGACTCCATGTAGTACAGTGGCTTAACTCGCAGTCAGCAAGCAGATTGCAGAAAAATTCCGTTTCTAAACAATGAGGAATGGTAGTCAAGTAAAACAGGAGTGAAACTCTTTGCTTAAATAAAACACAAAGAATAGTAAAAGAAGCAAGTGTGTTTGCTCGTTGCTCATGTGTTGGTCCCTCGTTCTCTCTCCTTTTCCTTCTCTTGTCTCGTGGACATTTATCTTCGTCTTTTATCTACGTTCTTCTCCTCTCCTCTACTCTCAGGTGCTGCCAGATAACATCTTGAGGATTGTTGCCTGCCAAGATTTATCGCCGTTCCCTTCGCTAGCTAGCCCCTTCGCTCTCTGTCTGTAGCTGTATCGGCTGTAGGAAGGCTAGACACAGCCTCCCTCATCTCCTAGGCATAGATAGGGATGCAGCCTGCTTTGGGACAGCCGAAAGAAAATGCCAGGAATGAGAGATAACAAGGGAGGAGGGTATGGAGTCTGATGGAAAAATGCACCGTAGGAATCCTTTCTTTACAGATTTTTCAATGTCTTCACCTCTTTCAACACTAACATTCTCTATCAACTTGTATATACTTCATTCTTTCGTCCACAGCTTAAGAGAGCGGTTATTTGTACACGGGAACATATTCTGTATTCATTTTCGAACATATTTTTCCTTCTTGTAATTAATAATTACGAATATTTATTGCCAAAACGTTATGATCTCTGTGGTGTTTTGTCGGCTTCAAATTAATGTTAGTAATGTGAGTATATGTATATTAATTTTCGATATAACTGGAGGAAGTTCGGCTATAATCGTGTTTATCATGCAAATCTCTACGCTGCTTATGTTGATCCATGAGTGATAGAATTCAATGCAAGTTCGGGTAGAGATGCAAGGCCTGTCCAGTATTTCAAACCTTTTAAAAAAATGAGTTCGTCAAAAATAACAAGACATTCCAAGATATAGTGCACTAATATCATTCCGCGACCTGCCTTTTAAACTTCTGTTTTTGTAAAATTGTTAACTTGCTTAAAGACATATTAAATTATATCCCGAAGCATGTGTCATACGCCTATATTTTGTACGCACAGAAGGCAGACTATTAATGGCTGCCACTACTTTGAGACCCAGCTTCAGGAGCAAATTTCTGACATGATTTGGACAATGAAGAGTAGATTGCACCCTATACGAGAAATTATAGTTTTGCGCGAAAGAAAAGAGAAGGAAATAGACCACTGAGAAAACCTAGACATAAATAGGCGGATACTATAAAAAACTCCGTGGCCTGTACTCCGCAAGCGAACTATACCGATCGAGCGACCGCCGCTTGTCGGCGAAGTTAGTGCCAACTTCTGCGGATAGGTGTCACGTGGTCAGTGCAACAGAGCCTCACGGCCGTTAATTTCGATTTTCTAGACCGGATCTGCTAGTTTCTTGAAATAGCTCCTCAGTTATCCTCACGAGACTGAGTGAACCCCGTTCCAGACCCACTACTTCTCAGAAAATCTGGTAGCGCCGGGAATCGAACCCAGGACTTCTGGATCTGTAAGCAGAAACTCTGACCACTATACCACAGAGGCGGGTATGATTGAAATTAAAAAGTTCAGGCACTTTTGAGCACGGATATTAACTTTTTCTAGTTCAGTATTATTTTGGGAATTCCTGGCGTGACAGAACTACTGTCGGCTTCTCAAGAAGGACTCGGCACCGTCGAGTTAGCTGGTTAGTTCTATGAGAGTAGATCAGTGATAAATCTATTCCATCTTCATGCAAAATATCCACGGAACAGTTACTTTTGATTTTCAAAGTGAGAGGAGATGTATTTATGTGCAAGTTCGTGGACTGGATTCCAGACCAAACATTTGCCGTTCCTATCATCTTCACATCCCTTATCTATCTTCTTCATCTCTTGAACATTAATTCCTCCTTGTCCACTTTGTTTTAAGTCGTGTCGCCGTATCTTCAACACAAACCCGAAATCTTCTTAACGTTGTCATTGTTTTCCCGTTTTTGTCAACCTTTTCCCGCTTCCACTGTTCAGCGTTTCAACTGCTGTTTTATCTATAATTTTCTGTTCGTTTGGGTGGAATTCCTTTAGACTTCCCCTCTTGTGTTCTTCTCGGTTTTGTCCGTGGCATTAATCTTGAACTGACTATTTTTCCTTTTTTTGTTTGGTTTCTGTTTGCAGCCCATGAACTGCGCTGCTTGTCTTTTCACCTATTCTTTCAAACTGTGGGTGATTTATTTATTACTTGGTTTGTAGCTCCGTCATTCCTTCTTTGGTTTAGTCGTGATCTCTCAAATCTTTTCCTGTTATCGGGTTTCCCTTTGTGTTAATTATACATTAAACCTTATATTAAGTGGTAACAAAATATTATCGTAATAAGCAGAATTCCTCGCCGCAAAGAGATTATCAGATTTTTGTGTCAGTTTAAGTTACAATAATTAAAATTAGTAAAGCTCATGCTAAAAGCAAGGAAACTTTCAAGATTGTAGCCTCCCAAGAAGGTGACTTACTGGTGAAAATGTGTCACCGAAAGTTACAAGATATTACGATTCTTATAGAGGCTGAATGAGTCACTAATAGCGCCTATGCAACAGGAGCGTCTACTGTGATTTGAGCGGAACTCCAAATGTTTGTGTCTCCGTAAAAGAGAACATTACAAATTCTATGTAACATGAGATGTTGGATCGTGGGAGTGTCTGGGTGATTATAGGGGTATATTATTATTTGCAGGTTGTTCAGGATTTTCTGAATAATTAAAAACCCCTTAAAATACATTTTCTCTGGAGTTACTTTTATTAATTTGATCTTCGTGTTAATTTTAAAATTTTACTAAGTCTCTTTTAAACCCACCTACAGAGAAATGCAGTAATATATAAATAACTTAATCGAATTGACGTGTATGGAAGTATGGCTGTCTGTACTTATACACAATGGCCTGAATGAAAAGGAAGGAACATGTTAACCTAGGTTAGGCGTCCACGAATAGAAATTCGACATCCGGAACATGAACCAAGAAAAATAAATAACATTGTATAATAATCTGTTTAAATAACCGCCTCTGTGGTCTAGTGGCCAGACTTCCTGGCTACATATCCAGAGGTCCGGGTTCGCTACCAGATTTTCTGAGAAGTAGTGGGTCTGGAACGGGATCCACTCAGCCTCGTGAGGATAATTGAGCTATTTCTAGGAAATAGCGGCTCCGGTCTAGAAAACCGAAATTAACTGCCGTGGGGATTCGTTGCGCTGACCACGCGACCCCCTCTATTCGCTAAATTCGCCAACACGCAGCGGTCTCTCGGTCGGTATAGTTCGCTTGCGGACTTAAACCACGGAATCTGTTTTGATTTTTGTTGGTTATTAATTTGTTGGTTTTCTTGTTAAGTTTAAAATTTCTGTATTTTCCTTTAAATCCACTTCAGAGAAACGCAGTAATATAGGAGGAATTTGATCGAACTGACATTTTGAGAACTTCTACTGTCTGTAATTATGAACATTTGCCTGGATGAACGGGATAAAACAAAGGAACATGTTAACCTAGGTTAGGCGCCCATGAATCGAAATTCGACATCCGGAACACAAACCTGGAAAAATAAATAATGTTGCGTAATAATTTCTCCAAATAAAAATCGATGACATATTTTTCTCAGCGTTCGTAAGCTTATAGCTGGTAAGTCTGATTATATTGCATATTAGCGTTAAGTATATTTTATACATTTCAGACGCGTTTATAACGAGCCCCACTTCTGTCTTCGAATATTAAACCCTCTCTTTGCTTTCATCAAGTTTAAATTGACAGTGAGCTACAACATAGACCTGAATACTATATTAAATATTGTATTTGTAAATATCTTCAATTGAATAAGTCATGACCTTAATATTTACAACAACGGTAAACCATATAAACCTCATCGTCGGCCTTTTTTCAAAAATTGATGATAAGTTCCTAATACTGGAAGCATTCATCTTGAACCATAATGTGAAGTGTTTGAAGCCTTAAAATTTAATTAATAAAAAAATAATTGTTAATTAAGTAGTGAATCGGTTAATCAGGCTCCATATATCTGAAAGCTCATTTAAGTGTGTGTAAAGCTCATAATTTCGATTAAAAATCTTCCTAGCCGCACTATGGCCCTGGAGTCCACTCAGCCTCTAACAGAAATGAGTACCAGAAATCTTCCTGAGGGTAAATGGCGGCCGGCGTTTAAGGCTGACAACCTCACCGCCATTTGTGAGCCGAATGTCTAGAAAATGTGGGAGCCTCGGCGTCTTACAACCCTATGGGCCTCCACGGACTGTTACAGGGATAGCTTTACGTTTTTGAGGTACAAATTATCTCATACCACCAATCAGAAATATGATACTTTCTCACCCATTTTGAGTAACAATATTTCATCGGATATTTGAAACAGATGAAGAAGGTTTTACATCTTCTTCAGAAAGTAACACCGGCCCACGCACTCGAACGTGAAATTCTGTTCCTATTTGCTGCTGGTTCCTTTGATAGTACGGCGAATGTTTTAAAAGACACGGAATTTTTCTTAATTTTCTGATGGCTGTTACTCCAATTAATTTAAAGAAGTGAGTCCTCTATGTCATTCATGGAATTTGAATGCATATCAGCATGTTCAGCTGAGCAAGTTCATCCAAAGGTAACTCTATGCATGTATTCGGGAAGTAATCGGCCGGAACACCGGCTGTTCTGACTGAGGTTCTGACTCAGGTAAATACCGGAAGAATGCCTCAATTAGGACACGAACGCTTCCTCCAAATCCTCTACAATTTATCGTCATTTACGAAGAGACTTCAATAAGTAAGGGCGAATTGACTGCATCTTTAATAAGATTAGACCCAACCTTATGAAACTACTCAGAGATACTGGGTTTCGGACTTTGTCCATCGTCCGGATTCTAAATAACTTAGAAAAAAACACAACATGTCCAGTGATTGAGGCTACCTCGTTCTAAGGGACCCAACAGAGTAGGTGTCTTCCCTCACCTGAGGACGGAAACAGATCCAGTTTCCGAAACGTTGTGTTTTTTTTTAAGTTATGTAGAATCCGGACGATGGACAGAGTCCGAAAACCCAGTATCTCTGTGTGTTATACACTATCGTCAGAACCCTATAGTATCTACTTATGAAACTATGTACAACAGCTTGTAGAGACATCTATAGGGCAGGTCCTGACGGCGTGCAACCGATGGCAGGACAAGAGCGGTTAGAAGACAGTGTAAGGATCATGACCACCCTGCTAGAAAATTGCACCAGAGAGGAGCAGCGTTCTGTAATAATATTTTTGTGATCAGAAGGTGTGAAACCGAGGAACATCCACAGAAGAATGATTCGGCGGTACGGTGGAAGCTGTATTAGTGAAAGGAAAATATACCGGTAGGTAGAAAGATTTCAAGAATGCCGAACCATAGGCTTTGATGTCGGAACAATTATGCTCATATTGTTCTGGGATATGAATGGACCAGTTCTCGAATACTATCAGGAGAAAGGAGAGGCAGTCAACGGTGTAAGGTACAGCGCCATGCTGGAAGAGAAACTGAAGCCTGTGATTCGCAGTCGTCGTCGCGAGCGTCTGTCCAAAGACGTCCTCCTTCTCCATGACAATGCGCGACCACACACTGCTGCTGCAACAGTTACCGCCGTCCAGAAACTGAAATTTGAGACCGTAAATCATCCCCTTACAGTGAAGACCTCGCTCCTTCCGACTATCACGTGTTTGGCACGCTTCAGGACGAAATTTCACGGCGACGGCGAGATGAAGGAGACGGTGCATTTTTGGCTTCGACAACAAGCACAAACTTTTTTTTTACTGGAATACAGAAGTTTGTGGAAAGATGCGAGAAGTGCATTGCAAAAGACGGTGACTACATGGAAAAATAACATGTTATTTAGACCTTCATCTCAATATAACGTAATTTGCCTTTACTTAGTGAAGTCCCTGGGCCGCGCCATAGCTCAAGCGGTTAGTCGCTGGCTTCCCACTACGGCGGCCCGGGTTAGAACCCGGGTCTGGCCAAGTTGGATTTGTGGTGGACAAAGTGGCGC
The DNA here is from genome assembly GCF_002891405.2 of Cryptotermes secundus. Lineage (NCBI taxonomy): Eukaryota > Metazoa > Arthropoda > Insecta > Blattodea > Kalotermitidae > Cryptotermes > Cryptotermes secundus. The sequence goes on along the minus strand of NW_019725416.1, from coordinate 1,425,343 downwards.
TGGGACAAGTGTTCTCCGAGTACTTCGGTTTCCCCTGCCAATCTTCATTCCACCAATTGCTCCACAATCACCCTCACCTATCATCTGGGGCTGGTACAATAGGCCAGAAGTGGCCGCAGTACAAGGGGCTTAGACCCACCTCACTAGCAATAAAAATAATAGTGAAGTCCCTATGTATATATTAACCTAACCATCCGGCGTTATTGGTAGCGTCGTTAAATAACCATAAAAACATCATGTTAACCACAAACGAAAATCACAGTGCCAAATATGCGTAATCCCAGCTAACAAGTCTGTTAGTTTGCTGGTTCCAGACCTTATAATATTGTGTTATTTCAGTACGATTGTTTGAGCGATAAAGAGTGTAATAACAGCGGTTTCCATTCCTGTCATCGAGATGAATTAATAAACAATAATATTCTGGCCTATTTGAACGTTTCCATATTTCTTTATATTATCCAATAGTTCTCACGAATTATTATGCTTATAAAGAACTATACCCTCACTGACGCACGATCATTATCAAAATATGAGAGCTAAAAGGCCCTTTTACCGCAGAACACAATTATTTCTTAATAATATTAATTTATTTTGTGCGTTTACACTGAATTCGCTTATCTTACAGTATAAGAACATTTTTCTCTCTCTCCTCTTGCTTTCACTTTGGAGCATATGGCTGATTTCTTAGTTTCATAATCCTTTTACAGACGGTTGGACTCCTCGGATGAGTGATCAGCTTGACGCAAGGCGACACAGGACAACACAAACGCAGAATAAACACATACACACACCAAACGTCCATATCTTGTGTGGGATTCGAACCCACGATCCCTGTTTCCGAGCGAGCGAAGACAGTTCATTCCTTAGACCGCTCGGTACCGTGACCGGCAGTGCATAAGAATAATATATAAGTATTCAGTTCGTACCTCACAGAAAACAGATCCGAACCCAAGATCCCGGTTTCCGAGCGAGGGAAGACAGTGCATGCCTTAGACCGCTCGGCTACCGTGACCAGCATTAGTTCTACAGTAATATTATATTCTGTAGAATTTGTGTACAGTTGGTCCGTATCCATGAACGTCTTGGATAACACCACAGTTCGTTTTGCGATTCATATGCGACATTACCACAATACAACGCGGCATGAAAATGTAGGGTATCACGGGACTGCTGGGAGGACAAACACCGGCCAGTCCTCTTTCGTTCGACAGCCGAACCAGCATCGCGTACTTCTGCCGATGATACAGCGGGTGACTGCGATTGTATCTCCACGAGGAACGAAGGGTTTAGGACGGCAGATGATGATCTCGAAAATAAAAAGAGAAGCTCGCTCGTTAATTAGGGATAGACAGGGTCCTTGAGAAGCCGAAGAGATTACATCACGTTAGAAGTTGCTGTTGAAAAGAGATGCAATTTAGAATATTATGTTTGAACGAAACGATTCTTTGACATCTTTAAATGAGTTTAAGGGCCGTGCCATAGCTCGCTGGCTTCCCACTACGGCGGCCCGGGTTTGATCCAGGGTCTGGTCAAGTGGGATTTGTGGTGGACAAAATGGCGCTGGGACAGGCTTTCTCCGAGTACTTCGGTTTCCCCTGCCAATCTTCATTCCACCAATTGCTCCACCATCACCCTCACCTATCATCTGGGGCTGGTACAATAGGGCAAAAGTGGCCGCAGTACAAGGGACTTGGTCCCACCCCACTAGCAATAAAAAAATTCAGTTTATAATATTACGACAGGAAGTATGATAAGCATTTAGTTCAGTAGACAAAGAGGCATGAGTCTGTGTTTTTAAGTTATTCTCCGAATTAATTCTCATGTCGGTGAGTTCTTTATTATTCCAGTCGATCAAAGCCTAAAGAGCGGAAATATTGAAGGTCTATATTTTAGGGAATAGAATGTATCGACTTTATGTAACTCAATGTGTTTCCCGACCTTATATGCAGTTGCACAGATTGTATTTTATTATACATTAGTTTCAAATACAGTAAACTACTAGACACAAACAGCTATTCGCGAAAAAAAAACAGCATCTGTTTTGTGGTTATTCGTATTTTGATGGAATTTCTCGTAATTCTAATGTCGGATTAGGACTTCTATGTAGTGTAAAAGCAATCATATAATCTTGCAGTATATTAACCGTTTAAAGCCCAGTGGTTACTGTATGTGACACGTTCTTGAAGATCTCAAAACTGCCTTCTGCCCACACAGTGTATTTGTATGTTTCGTATGGTTCTTATAATAAACAGCGATTGCTACCTAACGGCAATAACCGGTTTCCTGCGAGGTACGAACTAAATATTATTTATAAGAAACTCAGTCTTCGAAATGTTAATAGAAAACTGAGATTCTCTGCTACCTGTAACTGATTTGAGACACGAAGAACAGAAATTTACAAACCTTATCGACATTTAAGTAATTGTTCAGTAATTTTTGCGATTTTTTTTTAAGTGTACGTAAATTTATGATTAAAATTTCAGTTCTCTATTCTACCAGTTTGAAGCTGACATATAGACTACGACAGAGCAACTAATTGCCTTCCTTCTATATAAATTTAACATTGTCCAAAGCTATATTATTAATTATATTGCTTAGATGACTTCAGATGAGGATTATGGACCACAAATGATAATTAATTCTTCATTCATTTTGAGAAACTGAGAATATTCACAGAAAACGTCAATTAGACTTACCGATCTCGGCTATTTTTGGGTGGGGTATCTACCAAATTTGAATTTTATGTCGTATCCAGCTCTCGGACTTCGGTGAGTTACATCACTGCAGGTCAGTCTTCCCACGAGTGTTAAAAATTGAAAGTAACTGAAATAAATATTTCAGATGCATTATCACGATATAAAGCCGCTAATCTGATGCTTTGTATGTTTGAATGTTTAGGTTTTAGGCTCTCAGAGACCGCGTCTATAAGGACACTTCTTCGTGTTTACTTTCCCGGTGTTGTCTGGTGTATCACCTGGTTAGGGTGGCGTACCACCTGTTTGCTAGGATTATTCTGTGCTGGAATTCCAACATCCAGTTAATCAAAAGTATTCATTCTATTCATATTCGCGAGTACGAGTACCTTCTTCTTCTTCTTCTTCTTCTTCTGTTTCTCTTAATTTGAGCAAAGGTCATCCGTGAAACTCTTCGTTTCATTTTAGTGTCTTAATCTAACACAGTCAGTAAGGATCCTTGGGCTGAGGATCAGCCACACGCAAGGCCGCAACCTAACACAAACACAGAATAAATACAAACAGAAATGAATGCCTTGAGTGGATTTGAACCCACGATCCCAATGTTCGAGCTGGCGAAGACATTCCATACCTTAGTTCGCGCGGCCACTGTGATCGGCACTACGAGTATAAACAAGTGTATATAGTCTACCTGGAGGTTTCAGGATGTGTATCCCAGGACCTTATAGGATCTACACACACAATATTTTTTTTTAAATATAATGATTACAGTATTTCGCCTGCAACTACATCGTTAAATTTTGCCCAGTTCGCTAAAACCTTCTCGGGCGATCAGCCTTGTCAGTGTTGAGATAAAAACCAAAGTTTCGCACACCTTTATCTCAGAATCGACCCTGGTGATGCAGACGGAAGAGCTCTCCGAAACGTTTGTTTTTAAGTCAGCATTGACTCGGTTGGTCGCCCAAGAAAATTTCAGTAAGGAAACACGTTAATATATTATTGTGTGTCTTAACCAAATGTATCTAATGAACGTATGTAACCTTACGTTGTTGCAGCAGCTGCAGTTCCTTGCGCCATGGCTAGTGTTTAGAACGTCAGAATTTTACCTGTATTTTTTTATTCACCTTTCTGCCTCTTCCGGTCTGTGAGTGACCTTTTAGTCTTGGGGTTGCTTCATGCTGTAGTTTCAAATTAATTACTTCATACTTATCACCTGCTAATTGAAAGTGGCGCTCTCGCGCAAAGGAAAGAAGCGCGTGTCTTCTAGAATAACTAAAATATATCTGTTATTTTTGAGCCACTGACTTAAGTGCTTGAGCTCGCGACATCTGCTGAACTATATTGTGATCGTCTGGGCTCTGTTGTTTATGGTGTCTACGAAGTGTGCTGGAACTGTATAAAGTTTGCTACTGGACTGTATGAATCTTCGTCCTTATGTGAATGAAGGTAAAAGGTAAGGTAAAATGTTATCCCTGTAACAGGCCGTGGAGACCCATAGGTTTCTGAAAGGTTGAGGCTCCCACATCTTCTAGACAATCAGCTCACAGATGGCGGTAAGGTTGTCAGCCTTACACGCCGGTCGCTTTTTACCCCCCAGGAAGATTCCTGGTACTCATTTCTGTTAGAGGCTGAGTCGACCCCAGGGCCATAATGCGGCTGGAAGGATTAATAAAATGGAAAAAATCCACCTCATCGGGACTCGAACCCGTGACCTTCCAGCTTGTAGCATACTGCCTCAACCAACTACGCTACCACGTACCCCTGTGTATAAGGGATTAAAACATAATTCTGAGGTTTAATTCTTAAGGTCATGCAGTCTCGCTAAATATATAATTTCAACATTTAATTTCTTCAATAAAATGGTTGACATTTAAAATATTTGTGAGGAGATGTATGTCATTGTTTGACTAAGAATAGTATGTACAATTTTATGTTCTAGATTACATACAGTCATTTAATTTATTGTTAACAAAACGAATTACTAATGTATCTACGTTCGTATTCGTAGAGTGTAAGTTCGTTGTCTATTCGTTGATAAACGGAAATTGCTATTACAAGTTTCTCTGATGCCAGAACTTTGAGGTGTGAGGAACACTAAGTGAAGTTACAAATTTGGGCGCAGGCTACATAGCCTATGATGTTATGGGAAGTTAGTCACGAATGACGAAGAGGTAAGGATTTAGAAGGAGGCTGTCGTAGAATGTTTCGTGACCATGTTCTGAAAAAGAATGCGGACTCTTTCGTCATTTCCCTCTACAAATAAACTTCCGTAATAAATATCTTTAGGATTCGATGTAATAGTCTCGCAGTTTCCAGTTAGACCGCATACACATTAAAATATTTTGTAGAATACTTCGCTGTAAATATAATTTCAGGAATAAATTTAATCTTCATATTTAAAATAAGTTTCGTAAATTGTGAGATGAATATTTCGTGAAGTTTAAATTCTCTTTCGTCATAGTCTTTGTATTTTATTATTAGCAGAATGGAGTGACAAGCTTCTGCATGAACATGAACAACGCACGCAGTCACAAGAGAAGGACACAACACAGAGCACAATATGCTCCCATAGAGGAGGACTGGCGTGACTCGCGTATTTGAGATACGACGTATGGATGACGAATCCTGAAAGGTTTTAGTATTTAGAATTTGTTGTTATGCATGACGAATACGCATTTTAGTCATTTTATGATGGAGAAGTGATGGCATGCAGTACAGTAGTTTGACGTGGATAAAGACACACGTGAAGATGGCACATTAGTGCCGAAACAAGTAGTGTAAAAATGAAGAGAAAGAAAATATTGTGTGCACTGTAAGACGGAGAGCAAAAATACACATCATGGACATGAACAAAGTTGTACAGTTGACATCTATCGCGGAGACAACACGGTTGCCGGAACAGGCAACCGTGTTGTCTCCGCGATAGATGTCAACACGGTTGCCGGAACAGGCCCCCGGTTTGTTGACCCGTTAAAGCTGCTTTTCTTGTCGGATTTTTCGTAACTCATAAGCAGCTCCGGAAATGGACACCAGGAATCAGCACATAGACAGAGTTTGCAGCTATATTTTCATGTTGGACTCTCTTAAACGAAATATTTTAAAGTTTGTAGATGTAGTTTTAGTTCATAAATATATTTTATTTCTTTTAAATCTGTCGTTTTGTTACAACGTCCAGAAGTTTCGATATTCGCATGTAGAACTTTTACATGTCTAAGTTTGCGCTGTAGGAAGCATATAGATTTCCGGAAAGAAGCAAATGTACGGACCTATGAAACCTGCGACTTTTTATTAAAATACAAAAAGTGGTGAAAATAAATAAATGAAAGTGGCCCCTGAATGTGGAGGATATATTGTAGAAAATGTAAATATTGAGAAGCCCGAATTTCAGGAGCTACAGTCAAATAAGTTTATAGGCTAGATTATTCTACCCTCAAGATAGAAGCAGCATGTTTCTCCGAAACGTCGGTACATATCTATAAAACTACTCCGAAAAGATCATAATATTAAATAGACTATTCATATGCTTACATGTACTTATAATTTACGTTAAAAGAACCGCCTAGACCCATGACTTCATACAGACAATTTGATCGCTTGATTCTATCGTACAAGGAACGAAATTTGCATATATGAAAGACCAAATTTTCATAGCAATGCATAAGAAAACGTGTTAGTAAGGGGAAAAAGTAAAGTTTTCCTTGAGCTTAATTAAACACCACACCAGGAAGACGTGTGGGGGAGCGGAGTTATAGCTCCAACATTCTTGACATGTTCCTCGTTGGAGGATATTACTGATATGTATTTTTACTGGTTCAGGCTTATGACTGCGCGCTTCAACATTTGGAGTTGTGATGAAGAATTTTCTCTAAGTCGCTGAGGAACGGTGTTTATGTTTATGATACGTCTTCACACCAGACTTGATATTTCTGTCCCAGAAGGTTCACTAGTTATTGCATTCAAATTGAAAACAGTACACAAAATTTGGCGCTGCCGTCACTTTCTTGTTTTGCATTTTACTAAAAATGTCTTCGTAATAAAAAGTAGGCACTCAGATCTCGAAATATGTACATACTATTGAAACAGATACACTATGTGGGCAGAATACAGAGTTCTACTCGTATGTTAATCAGGTGGTACCTCTTGAATCTCTGGCCTCTAGAGGGTAAATTTGAACTTTATATAGCCTTATAATTTTATTCTTCTGTTGTTCGCTCACCGCCTGTGTGGTCTAGTGGTCATAGTTCCTGGCTACAGAGCCAGAAGTCCCGTGTTCAATTCCCGGTGCTACCAGATTTTCTGAATAGTAGTGGGTCTGGAATGAAGTTCATTCATCCTCGTGAGGATAATTGAGGAGTTATTTCAACGAAATAGCGGCTCCGGTGTAGAAAACCGAAATTAACGGCAGTGGGGATTCGTTGGGTTGACCACGCGACACCCTCTATCCGTTAAAGTTGGCACTAACTTCGCCGTCAAGCGGCGGTCGCTCGGTCGGTATGTTTCGCTTGCGGACTAAAACCACGGAGTTTGTTTTTTGTTGTTCGCTCGGAGTTTTCCAAGGAACATATTGTATGTTATAGTGTGAATGCACTGTATATTTTATTACAAATGTCTCCACCCTTGCATCTAATAAAGAAACGATCACCCACTCAGCAACTTCCAGAAGGCTAATTCACCAGATGAACCAAATGGTGGTCTTTGCTGCAAAACGGAACAGTCCCTGAGCTAAGTACATGCTAGAGCATATGGGACGGGTCATTTTAGTTCAGAAGCTTCTGCTGATGTTTATAGTTAAGTGGTAACATACGCATAGACTCCCTAATGATCTTAGCTGTGGCACACTACATTTTCATTAACCATGGAGGTAGCTAATAGCCCATTACTTTTAGGTTCTGCATTGTAGTTGCATGTAGTGGGGTATTCATATTGTAAATTATACTGAAGCACTTTCGGAGAGTTTCAGAATCACTGGATGTGAGAAAATAGGCCTCTACGCCGGTTTCAAAATTTCGGGTATATTAATTGACCCTACTTGCTGGACAGTTTGTTATTAGCTGAAATAATTTTATTTTGTTTTTTCATGTTAAGATGAGAGCAGTGATTTAGAAGTATTGACAGTAACTGCCCCTGGAGGCAGAGAACATTTCTTTAATGAGATTTAGTCTGTATGTGGGGCCGCGCCATAGCTCAAGCGGTTAGTCGCGGCTGCCCAGTTTCGATCCCGGTTTTCTCCGAGTACTTCGGTTTCCCCTGCCAATCTTCATTCCACCAATTGCTCCACAATCACCCTCACCTATCATCTATGGCTGGTACAATAGGCCAGAAGTGGCCGCAGTGCAAGGGACATAGTCCCACCCAACTAGCAATAAAAAAAAATAAAAAAGTCCTAAACGTGAAATATACAAAAGCATCTCAATTTTTTTTTCAGTCAGCAAACTGACGGGCTACTGCATGTACGTCCAGGATTCTACTTCCATTAGTAAAATTGAGAACTTCTGTCTTTGTTGCCCACAGCCAGAACTGTTATCGGCCGATAAGAGTGTCCGCGCAGTCTATGGTATGAACCGTCTGTCATGTGCTGTCATGTGTGTTGGTAGCGGCCTTGCGACGGACTGCTTCCCGTCCAAGGGGTCCTACCGATTGTGTATAACTGAGACACTAGCAAGGTCCGAAGGACTGTAGAGTCTTAGGGAGAAAGAAGTGTTATCGGTACATGAGACTGCTGCACCATGGCTACTTTCCCTCTCCAACATGCCTTTGCTGATCGCCCAGCATCTGATCTGACAACGCATCTTGATTGGCCGTTTGTGCTGCTATGTAAAACGTTGAAGGGTCAAGAATTTTCTCTTCTCCATGTCGTTCATACCGGCCTTGGGCCCATCCAGCCTCCTATCCAATGGGTACCGGGGATTCTTTCTCAGGTGATAAAGCGGCAGAAGCGTGAAGCTGAACACTAACCTCAAGCTAATGCCGAGGTCAAGAAAATATGGATCTATACATCCACTCCCCCATACGCCTTCATGGCCTAGTGCTAAATTAGTTAAGCACAGGGACAACTTTAAATCTGCTGTTAGGGATCTATGATTTGTATTTTCTGACTTCATAATGAGGCGCGGCTCCTTGTGACCGACATCTGTATCTGTGCCACGTTCTCAGTTTGGTACTTCTGGTTGGGACAAGGCAGACGCGTTTTGCAGTGCAGTAGGAGTAAGTACTCGCATTAAGCAGTGCTGAAACAAAAGCTTCAAGATCATGCGCAGTGCAAGTTTTTATGGACGTCTTCTTTTTAAGAGGTCGATGGGTCCCATTCCGAGACCTGACATGTACCGGTTCTCACGGTCTCTTCGCTTGCGGATTTCTTATATTTTTCCTTCTACCCTGAAGATTGAGGCGATACGTTCCCCCGAAACGTCGGTTAACACCACATATACACGGTGCCAAATCCCAGAAGACTGCTTTCTTCAATGTTTATATTGTTCTACTCTGTCCCTTCTCATATACAGAATGGCCCAAAAGTCTGTTAACCTAAAATATTCTTTCGTATTGAAGGAAATATTCAGATTTAGACCTGTCAGTCTAAGTGTAGAAAGATACACAGCGTTGTAAGTGGTATATTGAACATGGAGGATCTCATTTCGAACACTGTTTGTAAATTCAGCAAGTAATAAAGCAATTGCTAACGTATTTTAGAATTCAATTTGCTAATGAGCTAACTAAATTCTTGGTAACCGTGCATATTCGAACAATCTTTCCCTGTTGCTTATTAATAATTCATTACTTCATAATCCAATCACTATTTCTTCCTCTTCGCTCCCACTTTGGAGCACAGGGCTGTTTTCCCAGTTTCATTGATAACTTTTACAGCCGGTAGGACTCCTAGGACGGGTGATCAGCTCGTCGCAAGACCTCTACCTAAACACGAGAAAACACAAACACAGAATAAAGTCATACACACACACACACCAAACATCCATGCATTATGTGGAATTCGAACCCACGATCCTGGCTTCAGAGCGAGCAAAAACAGTACATGCCTTAGACCACTCGACTACCGTGACCGGCATAATTCATCTTAGAAGGACGTAAATATATTTGTAGGCGTAAAAGAATGAGAGTGTTAGAAACGGAAAGGAAAGCTAATGAAATAGAGAGAGAGAGAGAGAGGTAGCGGCAGAACTGTCTGACTAATGATTACAAGAGAGGTAGCAGCAGAACTGTCTGACTATTGATTACAAGATAGGTAGCAGCAGAACTGTCTGACTAATGATTACAAAGAGGTAGCAGCAGAACTGTCTGACTAATGATTACAGGAACGAAATTACTTTTCTAGAAAACTCCACGACAGATAATGAAACAGAAGAGCCTAATATGGATAGACGACTGAATGGTAATCAAGTCTTCTTTCAAAGAAATCAAAGTTATTTTATTCAGCCTTTACTCTCTTACATATTTGCTTGCACTGTCCACTTGCCTGGGGTGTTGCCCCATATGTCTCATTCACAGGAATTATAACTGAATTTGAATGTTTTAAAACTCTCTGTAGTAGTACAAAATTTCTCATATCCAACCAGAAGGCATGAGAAATCATACGTTTGTGTATATATAGATTTAGACAGAAGAAACATTTTAATGCCATGAATACAACGAACAGTACTAAATTAAAATGACTAAATCAATTTATATCCCACTTAAAATATGGGAAAAAACCTTCCTTTCCGACTCAATAGTATGTTCTGAATATAATTAAATCACAGTTACTGCTTGTATGAGAGTTCGGAGTTCAGCAGCACCATTTTAATTTCCGAATAGCCGGTCACGGTAGCCCAGCGGTCTAAGGCATGTACTGTCTTCGCTCGCTTGGAAGCCGGGACCGTGGGTTCGAATCCTACTCAGGGCATGGATGTTTAGTGTTTGTGTGTGCGTTCTTCTGTGTTTTTATACGAGCTGATCACCCGCCCAAGGAGTCTTACCGAATGTCTAACATCTGGTAAACTGAAGCGAAACGGAGAGTTTAATGGAGGTAGGCCAAGGCCGAAATTAGGGCTGTAGAGCCAAAGGGGGAAAAACTTCAGGATGAAAATAAAACTCGTTTTGTTGATCTATCTGGAAACCTGTATGGTATAGGATTATAAAGTTGATAAAACAGGTATTATCCCTGTATACAGCTAAACAGTTCTTATAAGCCTGAAAGACGAATACAAGAATATCTTTATTAGAAATTAATATGAGAACTCTGGGCAGAGATTTCAATTCTCATTCGTGTTAATCTTACGATAGTGCCAACCCCATCTCTTCTTTCCACTTGTCCTTATTTACTTCGGATAGTCTGGAAACACGTAAGTGGGTTTTGATATAAGGAACCCGAAGAAGAATTTTAAAACTCTTGCAGTGATCTTGAAAATTATACAGAAAGTGTGCATCTATTATTGAGGGTCTAGATAGTACGTATACTAGGACCACTTTTAAGAAAACTTCATTGGTAGGGAAAGCGTCCTCGGCTCTTTTTTAGCTACATCATATCCGCAGTGAATTACTTTCTTATTTCGCGTGCGTACGTAAGGCTCATATTAGGTTGATTACCTTCTCTACACATAACCTAAGTTTTCTTTAAAGGCATGCACTAAAATGGGGTGGGAATGTACAGAGCACGGTGGCCTGGCTTCAACATGCGACCTGTACATTAATTACGATCTGTCAGGAGTTGGTGGCCCCCTGCCGGGCCGGGGCGGGATAGGGAAGGTCAGCCCCATGGTAGGAACCCCCCAACTGTGCCCCTTCCTCTATTGAGATCCGAACCGGCGGTGTGGCGTGTCAAGCGTGGAAATTACTAAAAAATGGGGGAGGGAGGGAGGGAAAGGCAGTTGGGGATGAAAAGGCAGTGGCTGGAACCAACTTCCAAGGCCTCCTAGTAAATTAAACTTATTCATTGAAAAAGCGAGCTAGGCACCAGGGTCTGAATTAAAACGTGATTGACCTGGAATATTCGTATATTCTTCATTTTAGTGCGCCTACAGTTTACTACAATCGTGTCTGGCTCATAAGCGCACGGAATTAGTCCTGAGGCCACAGCTGTATTCATAATCATTCTCACTTTTTTTTCCCTTGGCACTACAGCCTCAGTGGGCCTAGGCCTACCTCTATGAACTTCTCCGTTCACTTCGGTTTTTCTAGATCTTACACATTCGGTAGGACTCCTTGGGCGGGTGATCATCTCGTCACAAGGCCTCTACTTGTACACAAACACAGAAAAACGCACACACACAAACTAAACATCCATGCCCTGAGTGGGATTCGAACCCACGATCCCGATTTCCAAGCGAGCGAAGACATTACATGCCTTAGACCGCTCGGCTACCGTGACTGGCCTCATTCTCACTTTACCAGCGTATTTAAATCGACATTCGCTTTTCTCCAGATTTATTACATCCAAAACCGCAAGGACAACAATCAGAACTACTACAACACCGTAATCATCATTACAAACTTTATTGTTATTCATTATCATGTCTCAGTTGCCAAGTCATAGGTCTTTCGAGTTCATGATCGACTTTTGACTGAATTTCGAAGAAAACCAAAAGTACAATATGTATAATTTCGAAGCGACAGCAAAAAGTGGTAATTAAGTTTCCCCACTTTCGGTATAATGTAAATATAAATATATATGACAAAATGCTGTCCTTGTAACAGGCCGTCAAGACCCATAGGAGTGTGAGAGGTCGAAGCTCCCACATCATTTAGATAATTGGCTCAAAGATGATTGTCAGCCTTACGCGACGGCCCCGCTTTACCCCCCAGGAAAATTCCTAGTACTGATTTCTGTTAGAGGCTGAGACGACCCAAGGACCATATTGAAGCTTGAAGGATTAGGTCAGTTGAAAAATCCAGTGACTGCTTCGGGATTCGATCCCGCAACCTTCCGGTTTGTAGCATAGTTCCTCAACCAACTACGCTACCGCGTGTCCCAAATCCTTACGTATGTGGTACGGCTCGTATTGAAATTAATTAGCACTTCACAGTGCGTGGCTTTTCGAAGCGGACATACCCGGTACGTGATGGTTAATTCTTCAGTTATTTAACCATGCTGTTATAACTTCAGAGGTCTTATAGCGTTGCATAAGATGAGAAGGTGGTCATGATCAGTAAGAAAAGATTTAGAAGTAGGTAGCTTGCTGAACAGGAGTGAAATTACGAGAAATCGGACTGCAGTCGGCAACATGATAGAAACAGACCGGTTACCGAACACATGCACCAAAAGAATGTAAACTTGTGTCTCTGTTTAATTAAGCGCCACGACAGAAAGACGTATGGGAAGTGGGTGTACAGCTACGCATAGGTAGGCCAGTGTAGTCCACCTACTTTACGAACCAAAGTAAGTCAGGATCCTGGCTCAGTATGCTTGAATTCCACTTCGGATTACCAACGCCGCCGGTCACTGTGGCCGCGCGGTCTAAGACATGAACTGCCTTCGGCCAATGAAACATTGGGCTCGTGAGTTAGAATCCCTCACGAGGCATGGATGCTTTTCTGCCTTTATTATGTGTTTATGTTGTTCTGTATAGGTAGTGGCGTTGCTGATCCCCCGCCCAAAGAGCCCTGTTGACTGTTTATATGATTAAGAAACTGTAAAACAGAAGCCATGGTCCATCATTGATTGTAGCACCAGCATATTATTATTATTATTACGAATATCGGAAGTATGTTGAAAACAAAATCTAATAATTTTCTAATGCTGACGTTGCGGTCTACGTCACCAAATGACGATGATACACTCTCCTTTTCGTACAAGATTATTATACAGAACTTCATACGTACAAATTCTGTGTATGTATTTATCTGAGATGTATTAGCGACTCTGTCAGTATCTCGGTCTGTATAATGAGCCGATCACAGCGGCCGCGCGGTCAAAGGCATGGACTGCCTTCGCCCGCTCTAACACTGGAATCTTGGGTTCGAGTCCTACTCTAAGCTTGTCTGTGTGCATTTATTCTGTGTTTGCGCTGTTCTGTGTGTAGGTAGCGGCCTTGTGACAGGCTGATCCGTCGTCTAAGGTGTCCTGCCGACTGTGTAAAGGATTAAGAAAATGAAAAAGCGGCAAGAGTCCAACAAAGGGCCGTAGAGCCATAGATAGATAGATAAGATGATTAATGATTAATGAAATGAAAAATATGTAAAAGAAAATGGTCGTAGCCTAATTTGAGGTACAGTCCCAGAATCTGTCTGATGGGACTGAGAACAACTGTAAGAACTCTTACTTACTTACTCACTCACGGAGCTGAGCCCTTCTTGAGGAGCCGCCGATTCTGCAACTACTCAAGAATTTCCCAGCATTTTATGGAACCTGAAGGTTCATCACCGTGTTCACAAGAGCCCTCCACTGGTCCCTATCCTGAGCCAGATTATCCAATCCAAACCATCCCATCCTATGTCTTTAAGATCCATTCTAACATTGTCCACCCAACTACGCCTTGGTTGTAAGAACTCTAGTGACAGCAAATAGGAATCCAGAACAGGAAGGTAAGGGCTGAGGCCCTGTTGACGGCGGCGTTCAAGTTCCGTGTGAATCGTGTTACTTTAATTAACTATTACAAATATTATCAGATATTTTAATACTAGAGGACACATTTGACACTTTTAATATAATACATTTTGTACTGGCGAAAATTATGCTAAGAAGTTGTTCGTTATTTGCAAATATATGAAATTGTAGTATCTTATATTCTCACGGTTCGGATTTCCCCCCATTCAAAATTTTGAAAAAAAAAATAGGCGCCTTGACTTCATCCCAGAACCTTTCAAACGAACACCTGCAAGCAGAGCAGGAACGGAATATCTGAACTCTGCATGTTTGCTTGCGTAAGGCGTCCGTTTTTACTCGCTGTTGGAAATGTTCTAGCCAGAAGCTGCTTATTCACACTGCTCCTATTGGAAACTTAACTCGCCTCGACCACCAGTCGCAGTATATGGAACTTGCGAAACTGTTATGTGCTTGATTCTGCGTTGTTTTCTATGTACACCGGCTTCCTATTGTGTGGCAGAACGCTGAAGGCGGACGGTAGCGTCCAGCTGTTTGAGCTGTCTCTACTGCCGTTTCCCCATTCACCATTATCCAGCTTCAGGACTCAGTGTTTTCCGAGAACCAAGTTGCCTCACTTGGTCTGCTCGGGGGTATGTGTGTAAGGATACAAATTAGACAGTTTTCGTTAGTTGAAATACGGACTTCACGGAAAATAGGAGCAGTAATCTAATTGAAATTTGTAGGATTTGAGGTTCTCACAGCGGTGGTTATGAGGACATACCTCAGTGTAGTCCGTTGAATGTCAACGGACGTTTAGCAGTAATACATCGCATATTTTATGAGGGTCGAATGGCCCGAGGGATATACCAGCGTGAAAGCAGATGGCAACACGAGTCCTGTCCGGCTTTCCGCCTGCTTTCACGCTGGTATATCCCTCGGATTATTCGGCCCTGAAAATGAAGACGATATGTTCCTCCGAAACGTCGGTTGACATTCAACGGACTACATGCCGTTATATCCTAGAAGATATTTTTTTAAAAATAATCTTTGTTTACAGATCAAAATAATTTTGAACATAAAATCCGATTCTTGAAAAGGACCCAGATGTCCCAATTGGGTCTCTGTGTCCCTGATATCAGAATGCGTTATTTATAGATAGTTTTCAATATTTGTTTTTATAAAACGATAGGCCTCTATGTAGCGTCCTGTTATAATGTTAGTTACTGTTACAGACCAACTTCATTTGCTCTGCACCGTATTTCAGTGCTTGGTCGTGACAATCGATTTACTTGAAGTTTCTCTTCTTTTTAATTACGGTCACTGAGGGTCTCACTCAGTCTGCCTTTACTTTTTATTTCTCTACAGACTGTAAATTTTTCTCAATCTCACCCATGTAATCCAGATTAGATACAAAGGCGCTAATTAGCTGTACCGTCTGTTTTAATTGCTGGTCGTGATACACCTTCCAATTGCTCCGTCCCGTTTGTGTGACTGTGTTACTCTACATCAGGAAAGAGGAGAATGTGTTTAGTATTCAGACTTACCGTTGATGTTATTTAAACTTCATGAGAGGTTTAAACTATTAAGGGGCTTAATTATGAAGGGGAAAAACATTAGAAGAATTTGTATATTTTATGAGCGTAGTTGGTTGAGGCACTACGCTACAAGCCAGAAGGTCCCGGGTTCAAGTCCCGATGAGGTCATTGGATTTTTTTTTAATTTACCCAACAATTCCTAATTAAATGATTTTCCTGGGGAGTGAAGCATGGCCGGCGAATAAGGCCGACAGCCTTACCGCCATCTTTGGGCCGATTGTCAGGGTAATGTGGGACCCTCAACGTCTCACAACCCTATGGGCCTCCACGGCCTGTTACAGAGATACCTTTACTTTACTTTTATTTTTTATGTGTATTTTTACATGAAGATTCTCGATAAGTGAAAGCAATGCATTCACCACGTACTTACCTGCTAATTCCATGGTACAGAATATTAATTGAGAAGCTGATTGTTATTCACTTGGTCAAGAAATATTGTTTCTGGAATCAGGAAGCTCATCAGTCACCCATTGAGTCCTATAGATAATCCTATCTTATACATTGCACGCACAGGTGTTGCTGTATAGTTTGGCTGGCTCGAAATGAATTTATGTAAAAAATAAATGGCTGTAACATCTTCATTAAATTCAGAAGTCTGACATCTGAAGTGGTTTGGCGTGTCTTGTTATGGTTTCTGTTGCCTACAAAATGTGTTAAAATCTACGAGTCTATTCTGCGTTGTAGAGAAAGGGTAACTCAACTATAAAGTGTTACGTCTCTCTTTGTTGTCAAACAGAATATCGATATACTAAGAAGTAACGCAGCCTGAAGTGGCGTCTGGTAGGATCTGCCTAATGAAGTCAGCTGTGTGTCGAAGTGTTAAGTCGAGGCGGGCGAACATATCCATGCCGTGGATACGCCGCCAGCCTCACGCTAGTAGTCGTTTTAATATATGTCTCGCATTATATATATTATATATATACTCACAATTTTGCCAATAATTCCTTTGGATGATGTTCATTTGGAAGGACAAAAATTTTATTAGGATATAACATGAAGACCAGTCTTAGGAAAATAATTCACATTTATGGGAGATAGACGGAACTGGCTCAGGATCGTGTCCTCTGTCAGTCTTCAGCCTTCAGGATTTACTCACATAATTAAGAACCCTTAAACATTATTCTCCAGGCATGTACTGTCTTCGCTCGCTTGAAAACCGGGATCTTGGCTTCGAATCCCGCTTAGGGCATGAATATTTAGTTTGTGTGCGTGCGTTTTTCTGTGTTTGTGTACAAGTAGAGGCCTTGCGACGAGCTGATCACCCCCCAAGGAGTCCTACCGAATGTGTAAGATCTATAAAAACCGAAGTGAACGGAGAAGTTCATGGAGGTAGGCCTAGGCCCACTGGGGCTGTAGTGCCAAGGGAAAAAAATTATTCTCCACGTTTCTCTTTCAAAGGCTGAGGAAAATAACGTTTTTTTTTTCAGAACAATGGGTCCCTGAATTAGATATGTGGAACTCTGAGACGTGGAATCTAGCGTCACAGCTTGACGCTTCGGGATTGGCATTGATGGCGTCGAAACTTAATGTGCTCTTCAAAATCGACGTGGATGATTTTTTTATTGTAGCATCGCGACGTTTTTTTCCCCTTTAGATTCCCGCCCAGTGTAATAAAATAATACAGCCCATGTGATGGAGCCGAGATTGACAGGGTCTTGTCTGCTCGGAGACAAGTCTCATACTTTTTTTCTCTCCTATGTCCCACGTTGTGTCTTACTTCCACTAGTTGGTGTTTTAACTACATCAGCACAAGAGACTACAGAAACAGTGTTCTTTTTCTGCCTCACTGGCATACACTTGTGTGCTGATTTGGTGTGACGGCTTGGGACATTTTATGACCTCGTTATAAAGATTTGCTTTTTACCTTTTTGCCTATCTCCTTTTTCTAAATAATGTTATTCATGTCCTTGCTTGTACCTTCCGTCGCCTCTTCTTCTCCCTTCTTCCAATTGCAAGTCTTTCCTACTTCAGTCATCTTAACTAGATTTCATTGTATACTCGCTGACCGTAAGCAGGGCCTATTACCAAATGTTAATATAAATTAAATAGGAAACAAAGAAGATATTCCTTGTGTGTAACAAATACTCTTCCAATATCACAATAATTATTTACATTTTAATTTTTGTGTACAAATGAAATTACTCTATAGATTAAGAAGTAAGTCTGTTAAATATCCAAATCTGGAAACAACAAATATGACCCCTAAATATGATCCTTTGTTGCATTTTGCTGAAGAACCCATGATCTTACATGCCACAGATTAATATAAATTTCCATATTTGTTGAGCTAAAAATTTAAAACATATTGTATTTAAAAATTTTACAAAATAAATTTATTCGAAATAGGTTAACCTATATAATTTCAGGACTCATATACAAAATGACATTATACTCTGTACTAAAATTACAAATACGCGGCCAATCGTAAACACTGAATCCTACATGAAATTGTCAGTGACCTAGAGCAAGATTCAAATTACCATCGAAATGTATAAAATTTATTTCCTTGTGTTGATTATCTGTTATTAAACCCTCGAAACTTTTCGGTCAACAGGACCATTTTCAGGTGATGTACCATATTTGGAGAGGAATTTTACAATTCATGTAAATTAAAATAAGGGACTTAACATATCGGAGTCATTCACTTTATATGAAAGGCTAAAGGGTAGCCCTAGCCCTGTAAGAGGTCATGGGAGTCCATAGGGTTGTGAGACATCGAGGCTCCCATATTTTCTAGACGATCGGCTCAGAAATGGCGGTGAAGTTGTCAGCCTTACGCGCTGGCCGCCCTTCACGCCCAGGAAGATTCCTGGTACTCATTTCTGTTAGAGGCTGAGTCGACCCCACGGACGTAATGCGGCTTAGGATTAGGTCAATTGAAAACTCCAATGACCTCGTCGGGAATCTGGAAGGGTAAAACTAATATTATCTTGAAGTTCTTAAAAGTATAGACCGCAGTTATTGTAATGGAGTCGATTTCGATATGGCGTGCTGTATTTTATATTGCTATTTTGCTGTTCCATTTTTTTCGGTGTCGAACCGGATCTGCTGTTTCGACGTGGTTCTTTGTAGGTGAACTGTTGAAATGTTTAGGTACTAGCCATGTGTAGGTTTGAATGCGGTTCGCTTTGTGTGTGTGCATGCAGTGTGAAACACAACATGACACGCCGCAGTCGGCTGAATTCCGATAACTACGGCCTATATATGTATATGTATATGAATTGTAACATATACTATTTTATATATGTAAATTGTAAAGTTTCCCTTTAATGTCGTACATCCCCTGAAGATAGTTTTGCATGACTGAACAATTTCGGCGTTTAACGACATGGAATAAATATAAATAAACAAATTAGTTATATTATTTCCATCTGGAAAATTAACTAAAAAAATACGGCACTGAATTTCAATATAGCTTACTTAACAGTTTAAAACCTTATAGGCCTTTGTTCATGTTGTCATATTGGTCTTCCTGTTTACGTGCCTTCTTTGTTAGAATGACGTTATTTAAGCCACAGCGTTTTCNATTATTGGGTTTTGGGGCTTTGTCCGTCGTCCGTTATTCTAAAGAACATAATTTTGGTAAACTGGATCTGTTTCCGTCTTCAGACGAGGGGGGGGGGAAGACACCTACTCTATTGGGTCCCATAGAAAGAGCTAATCTGAATCACTGGACAAAGTCCAAAAACCCAGAAATTCTGAGTATTATATACACGTAACATCATCAGAATCCACGGAGTTTTTGTTCGTTATTTAGTTACTTCTTATAAATATTTTTGTCGATACATATTTCGAAACAACTTTTATATATGGTGTTTTGTGCAGTTTGACACTTTATTCCTTTATATTACAAGCCGGAAGGTCGCGGATTCAATCCCGATGAGGTCATTGGATTTTTTTCAATTGACCTAATCCTTCCAGCCGCACTATGGCCCTGAGGTCGATTCAGCCTCTAACAGAAATGAGTACCAGGAATTAATTAAATAATTTTCCTGGGTAGTAAAGCGCGGCCGGCGCGTAAGGCTGGCAACCTTACCGCCATCTTTGAGCCGATTGTCAAGATAATGTGGGACCCTCAACGTCTCACAACCCTATGGGCCTTCACGGCCTGTTACAGGGATAGCTTTACTTTACTTTTTACTTACTTTATTATGTATGCAGTGTAATTTACCGTCATTTCAACAAAGCTGCAATAATAGTTACTTTATATTTATAAGCTGCGTTATGCTTACTACCTACCTGCTTTCCGGGTATTCTGTTTGCAATGATCGGAATTCAATTACGTCCCTTTGAAGCACTGTCCTTTCGATACACAGAAAACTATGCCATAAAGCAGTATTTAACATTCTCATTATTGTTAGTTATAAATGTGCATAATGCGAGGGCTAGGCCATTTCATGCAGGTAATTGCGTTTAGTAATGATTTTCTGGTACGAGGTTGGGTATGGGGTAACCCTTACATCTGTATACCTTACTCGTTACCACCCGCCAAAAGCATAATAAAATTACTTTTAAATTGCGGAGCGTTGATATATAGAATTCTGAGTGCGCCGTGGCATTCTTCAAAACGAACAAAATAAAAAACAAATAAATATTAAAATGTATGATAAAAATTAATTAAAATTAAATATTGCGTCTTTCCCTTTTTCTCTTATCTTCTCTGTATTCCTTTCTTGGTCGCTTTCCTTCTTTTTCCATCTCCTTTCTTTTTACATGTTTTTCATTTTCATATATACATATATAGTGCATTGAAAATTGTTCCATTCTGCTCTCTAGAAACTCTTTTTCCTTTTCCCGTGCTTCGTCACTTTATTTTTGATCTCTTTTTTAGTCGCGGTGAGTTAAAGTGTGCTTTTAATTTAATAACTTNTGCCTCTGATGATGGCTCCGTGGTGAGCCGAAACATGTAAGGCAGGTGGTGACGAGGTGGAAAACTTAAAAAAGTGTCACATTTGACGGAAGGAACCTGATTGTTAAATATTTTTTAAAAATTTGTAGGCTGAAAAAATGAAGTCATTGGCTACAAGTTTTGGCAGAAAATTCCTCCTAAATTTATACAAAATGGGTTTACGAAATTTTAATTGCNTCTGCACGTCGGCCACTGATTGGCCTATTGTTCCTGCCCGGGTGATTATGATGATGGAGAATTTAGTGGAATGAAAATTGGCAGGGGAAACCGAAGTCCTCGGAGAAAACTTACCCCAGCGCCACTTTGTCCACCACAAATCCCACTTGATGAGACCCGTGTTTGAATCCGGGTCGCCGCTGTGGGAAGCCAGCGAATAACTGCTTGAGCTATGGCGCGACCTGGGATCTGGACTTTGATTGTAGTAGGCTTGTAATATGAAATTGGATCTTATAGAAACGACATAGGAGTGTGTGAAGTGGATTAATATATTTTTGTATAGGACCCACGCGAAATAAACTATGTCGCCCGTAAAAAACCGTGAAGTGTTCAACAATTTATTGACTGAGAATTACTGGGTTTTCGGACTGTGTCCAACGTCCGGTATTCTAGAAACAAGAAAACACGACGTTTCGGAAACTGGATATGTTTTCTTCCTCAGGTGAGGTGGGACGACACGTACTCTGTTTTGTCCCCTAGAAAGGGCTAACCTCAATCCTTGGAGGTTAGCCCTTTCTAAGGGATGCAACAGAATAAGTGTCTTCCCCCCATGTTTGAGGACGGAAATAGATCCAATTTCCGAAACGTTATATCCTCTACGTTTTAGAATACTGGACAATGGACGAGGTCTGAAATCCCAGTAATTTTGAATATAAAACAATATCGTCAGAACCCTTTAGGATCTGACTGTTATCTTCTAATGAACCGTTTTCCAGGGAGCCTGTGTTTCTGTTCTTCTTGGCAAGACTATATTTCTCTTCTCTGAGAAACCGCGAGCCACATTTCCAGTTCCTTCTTTGTTATGATTAGGATAAGTTGCGTACCTTGCGACGTAACCCGACTGTACAGCTAAGCAAGGCCCATACATTAAGATGCCAACCAAAGCCGTTGGCTTGCTAGTGGTACTGCGCTATAAACAAGCCCTTACCTCGTACTGTTACGGCATTTCGTTTGCTCTTCGTATGCCCTTTCCTTTCTTTCTTTCTTTTTTTTATATATTTTAATCTCTTACCTTGAAGACTCCAGCAGAGATCAAATGGCATCTTTGGAATTCACCTAATCAGAAAGGCAGTGTCCACATCTGTTTTAATAGGTCCAGAACTTAACTACGTCTCTTATTGCTACAACAGACGTTAGCCTTTTTATGTATCCATGAAAATAGCGACGGAGAATGGGTGTATTGAGTAGTTAATTTGAAAGAGCGCCGTAGACCCAGAATGCTTTGCATGCATTCGCTGTAGTATCTAGCGTTCGCATTTGTAACTAGACGTGAATATTTCTGCCTTTATGCTTAATTACTCTGCACACTGTAAGTGCTTATTTTATTGGCGATATATCACATAAGCACCGATCACAGTGGCCGTGCGGTCAAAAGCATGAACCGTCTTCGCCCGCTCTAACACTGGGATCTTGAGTTCGAATCCCACTCGAAGCATAGATGTCTGTCTGCATTTATTTTGTGTCTGTGTTGTTCTGAGTATAGGTAGAGAGGCCTTGCGACGATCTGATCCCCCGTCCAAGGAACCTTACAACTGTGTATAGATTAAGAAACTGAAAAGCGGCCAAAGTCCACAAGGGCTATAGAGCCATAGATAGATAACAAGTACTCAGAAACGAATCATACACACTTGTCTGTGTTTTAAAGATATTTGAATGAAGTTCTTTGTTAGAGAAAATATTAAGTATGGAATTTCGGTATTCATATGATTCTAAACAAGATTTCAGTAGGCAATCTTGATGCTTCCGTCAGAGCATAGACGGAAATGTGCTATTAAATTGGATCAGATGACTGGGGTGTAAGCATGTGATATACTAATTTTATTAGAATAAATTCTACTTTGGTCTCTTGTGAGTTGCAGTAAACATTCGGATTCCATAAATTGCCCCAAAATTTTAAACAGCTGAACAATTATCACCTTTTCAAGTAAAACTCTGTTCCATGAAGTTTGTCACTTGTAGGACTACAATGTCCTTCCAGCGTCCCGTTAATTAGTCAGTATGTTAGCAAGGCTTGAAGGAGATTCTGATACGAGGACATAAGAATGAAGATACGACGCTATGGTAACTCTAATTTAAATAACGAGAGATTCATTGCTCCCAAACAGATCGAGTGCATGATCTCTCAAACGCCAAATGTTGTGTTCTGTTACATCAGGCCTATGCGTTTTGTCTTCAGTGGAACTCTATATAAATGACAGCAATGTAATTTGGAACAGTTTTAGAGAATATCAACATTCCGTGCTCAACCATATGTACAGTGTTTTTATATATAAGCTGCAGAAAACCAGTATCAAATGTATATATGTATATGTTCCAATATAGAAAACTCCGTTGAGCAGAGAAGACACCACATCATTTTCTTTATACGTTAACCGTAATTCCTATTGTAATAAGCTATCCCTGTGACCCGTGGAGGTCCATAGGCTTGTGAGACGTTGAGGCTCCCACATTATCTAGAAAATCGGCTCACAGATAGCGGTAAGGTTGTCAGCCTTACGCGCCGGCCGCCCTTTAGTCCCCCAGGAAGATTCCTGGTACTCATTTCTGTTAGAGGCTGAGTCGAACCCAGGGACATAGTGTGGCTGGAATTAAATTGAATAAATTGAATAAAAAATCGACCTCATCTGGTCTCGAACCCGCGACTACGCCACCGCATGGTCCCTCCTTGTATAATACATATATTAAATATGGAAAGGTGGGATTTTATTCGTATAAGTTGTATAATTTATTTAGCCCCATGATCCCCATCCGGTCTTGTATTCAAAGCCGTTGGACATGCCACAGAGTTCGTAATTTTTAACCTATAGCCCCTATAAGCGTTTGCATCATTGTTTTCCTCTCGCACATTCAGACTCAGGATGCAGAGAATTTTCCTTTGAGTAATTCTCCTAATTTGTCCGGATTTTCCGCCCAGGTCCCAGACTTCTTATGATCTTTCGTAACAAACTTGTTTTTACGGCGAGGAATTGTTAGCCCCAAGTCCAACCCCCAAGCTGGAGGACAACTACTTGTCGGCTGTCCGCGACTGCTTTTTCAATATATTCGCAGCTTCTCTCCATACCTGGAGGGGGTCTCCTCTATCCGCAACCTGAGGACGCGCCATGCCACGGTGACAAGGTACCAACCTAGCACAGTTGGCAGTTTATCAGTAAGGGCTCAGCTCCATGAGTGCTGAGTGAGTGAATTTGTCCGGCTTTTAAGACCTTTCCTTTGAAGATATCTTCAAGATAGAATTACGACTTTTATAAATACGAGAGGACAACCAATGCACTGTACATCCGCAATGAGGAGTAATATGACGTCACTGTTTGCCTATAGCCTATATATTTAGAAATGAGGTTCACATTAACAAGTGTGAATAACGTTGTATTGATAGTACTGAAAATTGGTGGTCCCATCTCTGTACAAAAATGTCCGTTTGTAGGAGGTCAACTTCCAAAGGTATTAATGAGTTATCAACCTCAGTGGAGGAAGGAAAAACGGAAATACCGACCATAAAGCGATGGTAACAGATTAGCATAATTCCTGAAGACCTCTCAGATCTGCATCAACTGTAATATACGCAAAATATCTGTCTACTTTTGTGAGATCTGAAATGACCCTATCCTGAAGATGAAACACATTACAATGTGAAACGTTAGACAATCTTAGAAGAACCTTAATTAGTAATGGAAGTTTCAGAAAAGTCAACACGGTCTCTATAGTGTGGTATGTTTATTAAAATGCGACATTGGAAAATGTATTAAGGTAAAAAAGGTAAATTTGTCCCTACGCTTAACTAATTAAGCATTACACTATGAAGACATGCGGAAGTGGAAATATATCTGCACCATTCTTGGCCTCGGCACCAGTTGGAGATGAGTGGTCAGCTTCATGCCCCTGCCTCTTTATTCTCAGGGAAAGAGCCCCCGGTACCCATTTGATAGGAAGTTGGGTGGATCTCAGGGCCGGTTTTTATATATCCAGTTCTTGATATCACAGATAAAGACAAGATAAGTGTATAAGCACAGTTAACCTCGAGAATCTCTTATTTACTGCATGTAGGCCACACGAGGCTGCTTCGGCTTATCTGTCTTGCTGTGTTTGAAGTAGACATATAAGAAGATCCTTGTACTCTGAGTTCGTTCCTTTATTTCGCGATGTTGGGATCGCAGATAGAAAATTTGGACTCCTGCGTGCCCCTGCCACTATGTGCGCCACAGAGAGCACCGTTTGAAGTAAATAAAAGGAGCAGATTCATCATAGAACAGCTTTGTGGCCAGATCCATATAATTTAATTATGAGACAGAGAGTTTGAACGACGCTTTTTCCACATGGGGGATTGGGCTGCGGCGGGTTTTGATAGGGATGGCCAAGAGTGCTTGTCTGGCGATCAGAGTGGGCAGCAGGTGTCTGCGGCAGGATCCCCGTCCTCTCTACCGTCACTTTGGCAACGGCCAACGAAGTCGCTGAAGATATGAGAATATAAATGCACAGAGAGTCTGGTAATTAAAGTGCTGCCTCATACCATATATCGCCAATGAGATTTAATAGTGAGAGGACAAACATAGCAAAGCAAGCCACATGTGTGCCATACTAGACGACTGATCCAATATGTCCGTTACACGCGACTTCCCAGATGTGTTCTCCAGTTGTTCTGAAATGAATGGCTTACATGGAACCTATCTTTTGCATATATATATTTCCCTCTCTTTCTTCTCTACATGTGTTGGCTACGGAACTAAATTGAGTGCTCTGTAGGTGACTTGATCTCAATGTGAATATCCATTTTAGATAGAAGACGGGCCGGTGCGCAGTGTGATATTGTTGGCAATGGACAGTGCTCATTTCATGCTCTGTATTGATATATTGTATTTCCTCCCGCAGTACGCTTCTGTTTGTATCAAAATAAATTACATAAAATTTTATTAAACGTTGTACTCAGGAATTACGATAAAATTTCTGGCTGTGGTAGGCTGAAACAGGTTATTCATGATCTTACGCAGTCATCGACAGCGAATTATTTCGCTACTTTTGCTGAGAAGTGTATACAATATATTTCATGTGTTTTGGAGGTAGATTTTCCACAATTTCTTAAGGCTCCTAACCCCACAGTACTCGAAGGCTCTTTCTGTCCACATTATCCAAAGCTTCCCTTAATATTTTTATAATAAATCAACTCTTCGTATAGAACTAATAGACCAGTACCATTAATTTTATACGACTCGTGATATTTTAATTATAAGAAAATAGGCAACAGCATTTCATTTAATTATTTTTTGTTGTTGAATATATGCAGCTCTAAGTTTATCATCAGAATTAAAAATTAAATAGACATTGTTAAAATAAATCCCAATTAAAATAGTATATATACACCTATGTATTTCTTGTGAAGACGGTGATGAACCTTCGGGTTCCATAAAGTGCTGGGAAATTCTTGAGTAGCTGCAGAATTGGCGGCTCCTCAAGAAGGGTTCAGCTCCATGAGTAATGAGTAAGATGTATCGAAGTAAAGGGGATTCTAAATTCGTTTGTAAGCCACGGAAACACGGACAATAATTTAGAATTGCTCTGGATTATGCGCCCCAACAATTAGGCGTTGTTTAAAAGCCAGAATAAGAAGAAGATAAAGAAGAAGCATCCTTAATATGGTGGTTATGTCTGTCGGTATGTACTTATTAGTGTCTTTAAGTTGTGACAGATTTGTTACAAACTCGGTATGGAAAACTTTCTCGAAATTTTGTCTAGCAGTTTTGATTTTCAGCCAAACCTTCTAAATGAATCTTAATTTGCATATGGATGGATATAAGTGGAATATTCCATGTATACCATAAATTTTTTCACAGAATTTGTTAGAATTCTTCATGGGAGACTTTCACTAATCTGCATTTCAGTATTCCTTATTTTAAGTAAGCTTAATAAGCAATAAAGGACATCGTTAATATCCGTATATACTATATTACTGACATGTCCAATCATGTTCTTCCTCGTTTAGTCTTGATGTTTTGAAAGACATAAGAGAAATTCGAGACAGTTTTCGAGACAACTTCATTATTCAAACTTAACTCCAGTTCATAAATTATTTCCTTATCTGTGTATAGATATTAATGTAACGGTGAGATTGGAGTTCTGAAATTAATAATTTTTGGTTACATTGACAATGTATATTCGAGCGATAACACGTTAAATGAATGTAAGTTATGTAGTAAGTCATGAACGAGAGAGCATTTTTTTTTCATTGTATCGTGCCTATTGTGGGAGTACTGGTAATATTTTAATGTGAATATCTGAAGGTCTATATCAACGGGATTTTTAAGATTAACTGTTTGTGCGTGTTGTTCTTGGGAGATGGCTTTAAGCGTGAACGATACGTGTATGGTTAGATATTTATACTGAAGAAATCAAGGAAAGTTGACTTTGCGAAAGCTTACGTAAAAAACGACGAGTTCAGTCCTCAGTGGATGTTACACTGTTATTATTAAATATGTTCCCTAACACAGTTTCACTTAGAAATAATTTATTCATTCATTCATCAATGACTCTACAGCCCTGGCCTCGTCTTCAGTTCGTAATTTTCTTACACATTCGGTAGGACTCCTCGGCCGAGCGATCAGCCCCGTCGCAAGGCCGCTACCTAACCACAGGGCAACACAAACACAGAATAAACGCACACACAGACATCCATGCCTTTCAGTGGGATTCGAACCCACGATATCAGCGTTCGAGCGAGCGGAGACAGTTCATGCCATAGACCGCGCGGCCACTGTTATCTGAAATCTAGGAAACTTGAAATATCCTTTTGCCGACATTTCTTTCAGGTTTGATACTTCAATAATATAAAGAAAAACTTATGTAAAAGGTAAAACTGCCCCTGTAACAGGCCGTGGAGACCCTTAGGGCTGTGAGAGGTCGAGACTCCCACATTCTCTAGACATTCGGCTCACAGATGGCGTTGAGGTTGTCAGCCTAGTGTGACGGCCGCCCTTTACCCCCAGGAAGATTCGTGGTACTCATTTCTGTTAGAGGCTGAGTCGACCCCAAGACCATAGTGTGGCTGGAAGGATTAGGTCAATTGAAAATTCCACTGACCTCATCGGAATTCGAGCCCTCGACCTTCAGGCTTGTAGCTTGTTCCTCAACCAACTACGATACCGCGCGCCCCCAATATAAATTATATTGCTATATAAAATATATATAAAGAGTAGGTACTGGATTATCGCTACAGCCAACTGTGAGCCGTTGTCTTCTTATGGCCTTATAGTCCCAGCCTTTCTTGCACACAGACACTAAATGGCTATGTGTCGAATGCCTCATGTTCTGGCTATTTTACCCCCTAGGAAAATGTCTTCTGGGTTGACCTCAGAGCTGGTGTGGACGCAATGGGGAGGAGAAATATGGAAGTGAACGGCTGTTCTCCGGTGGTCCAGTTTGTGACCTAGTCACCCTGCTGATTGAGTTATTCGGCTTCTATCATAAAGTAAAACACATTTACACGAATTGTAATGATGGGGTAGAATATCGTGGCAAAAATAGGGGTTGAAGAAATGTAATTCGACACATCCGTTGCTTCTCATTTTAACAGCAGATGAAGAAATCCATTTGCAATTTTTCGAACGAGCCTTTAAGTGAATTCGTTAACCCTGCAATGGGATGATTACGGTGGACGGCGCCGAAAGCTTTCACAGGAATAACCTCGCAGTCACCTTCCGAAAAGCCAGGCTATTGATAAGTGGAGATGAGTACCTGTCCACATATTTGGCGCAGGCATGCGCGAAGGATGTGTGTGTGTGATAAAGATTGTATTTAGCTCTGTGTATGTGTTGGAGCGAGGGGTGGGGGTGTTTTAATTATTCTGACTCCACTGCAGCTTATCGTGGCTTATCGGTCTCTCCCTTTGCGTCCTCATGATGAAGCGAGGTGGAAGAGGAATCCCCGATGGAGCCAGATTTATGGGACGTGCCCTGCTATCGCTAGTTCATGCTGCTTGCTCGGGGAATCCCTCTCATAATCCCACCAGGACGTGAGCAACTTAGCATTACCAACCATTCCAGAATGGAGCGACCATTTTTTTTTTCCGTATAAAAAGGAACGAGTCTGTTTCGAAACAATTTTTTTAAAGAACAGAATTCTTTAGAAATTAGTATTTTTCTGTAGCCACTAAGTACTTAATACACGTACTATGGAGCAGAACTTTGGTGATAAAATAAAAATCACTCCACTGGTCAAAAATTCACTTTTCCCTATCGTTTACGAAGCGAAGATTCGTCATTGCCTTCACAAGAATTCGCCAGTCGACCCTATCTTGAGCCAGTGAATACAGTCTCGCCATGTTTCTTTAAGATAAATTTTAATATTATCTTTCGATGTGTGCTTACGTCTTCGAAGGTTTTTTTTTTGTTCGAGATTCAAATATTCTGAAACAATTAATTTTGTATCCGCGTATAACATTTAAAGTTTCGATGGCAGGGTAGTATAAGTAAAGCTATCCCTGTAAGAGGCCGTGGAGGCCCATAGGGTTGTGAGATGTTGAGGGTCCCACATTTTCTAGACAATCGGCTCATAGATGGCTGTAAGGATGTCAGTCTTACGCCCCGGCCGCTCCTTACCCTCAGGAAAATTCCTCGTACTTATTTGTGTTTGAGGCTGAGACGACCCCAGGGCATAGTGCCCCAACCAACTACGCTACCGCGTGCCCCCGGTGGCAGGGAGCATAAGCATGTAGCAATATTTTGATGCTACTGCAGATACGTTTAAGAACTGGTAGCGCCAGAATTCGGTCTTAATGAAACGCTTATTGAGTGAACTCAGATATGTTTTGTTTTCATTTTATTGTTCTCTCTTAAGTTACTTCTCAGATGGCCGCGCCATAGCTCAAGCGGTTAGTCGCTGGCTTCCCACAGCGGCGGTCCTGGTTCGATCCAAGGGTCTGGTCAAGTGGGATTTGTGGTGGACAAAGTGGCGCTGGGGCAGGTTTTCTCCGAGTACTACGATATCCCCTGCCAATCTTCATTGCACCAATTGCTCCACAATCACTCTCACCTATCATCTCGGGCTGGTACAATAGGCCAGAAGGGGCCGCAGTACAAGGGACTTAGTCCCACCCCACTAGCAATAAAGAAATATCTAATTAATCATGATTGAGTGTGTTTGTACCAATATAATTTCACCTAAATTAGATCTTCGAACAAGTATAAACACTGTGAAGATTAATTTAATTCTTCCAGAGTAATTACTCGAAACTGTTGCAAGGTATCGTGTACGCGAGATGAAACTCTGTCTGCTGAAAACACGAAGGTATGATGTATCCATAAAAAGATTATTTTCAATTACCAGACGCGGTTTGAAACAATAAGTTACACAATTCGAAATTAAAGTAAGTGCATGTTTGAGAAGAGTCAGGTAACTTTAGAGGGTCAGGGAATATCTATATTGGGTCTAGCACTTCAAATTGTAACACTAATAAAATCGGATGTGACATAGGCTTTCTTTGAATTCTGTCCTTAAGCTTCCTGCACGTGGTCCAAATAACTAACGCCACGGTACAGAGCCCTTGTTCAGAAGCTGGAACATCCACAACTGCTGAACAACACAAACACAGAATAAAGACATACACATACCAAATATTCGTGCCCGGAGTGGGATTTGAACCGACGAGCTCAGCGTTCAAGCGAGCGAAGGCAGTTCATGCCTCAGACGGTGCGGCTACTGTTATCGGCTTGTAGACATGTGATAACAAATTGAATACAGATTAATAACCGTCTGTACAACTCCAGTGATGGTCAGTCTTTGTATTGGCAACCATTATATATTTCGAACCGACAAATCTTCATCATACTGTAAGCGAACTACAAACTTTATTATTGAATTATCATTATCCTTTATAACTACTTGATGATGATGACCTGCGAGGTCTAAGCCTGTAGTGGCTCTCAATAAAAACAATAGTTTTTATTGAAGTTGCTTCGGTAAATTGAATATTTATCAATATTGTAATTAGGATACATAATTTTTGGACTGTAGTTACTTAATAAACTACACGGCATCATACCCCAGAAAACCATAATCTTAACACTTTATCTTGCCTACCAGTCACATCGGTCCTCGGGTTATTGTGTACGAACCTGCTGCTATCCCCTTTTAGAATTTTATTAGTTTATTACAAGGATTGCCAGATTTATTATTATTATTATTAAAGGGGGTGGGTTTCCCCATGCACTTAGACAAGTTATTCGTCCATTGTGCGTCCCCCTTTAATTTCTGTTGTCGCCATACCCTAGCGGTACTGGTGCGTGCTATCAGCCCCGATCAGCCAACGAGGTCGGCCGTCGGTACCTGATATTTCCCCCATCTACCAGAGGCATTGGAAACTACTTGGGCGGGAAATTGTTGCCTAGTTTTGCTCAGAGGTCTCCTAGAGACATGAGGATCTTTTCCGTGCCGTAAATCTACGACACGGGACCCACGGCTTAAAGTCCCTCCCGGAGGACTTGTTCCTTGAATTTTTGCGTACCTTGAGTCATGAGGTGGGAACGTTACTCCTAGACTACGGAGGCCACTATTGCCAGATTTGAGTGAATTTAATTATATTCTAAATCTTTTTAATTTCAATTTGTAGATATTACAGTAATCGACTATCGTAGCATAGTAATGGTGTCATACGTTTCCATACTTCGAAAAATGCGAGTATATGGGGCTTTAGAATGTGGCAGAACTGAACACCACTCGGTAAGATACAAATGTGATTCAGCAGGTTTACGTCATATGAAAGGAAGGCGATAAGGACAGGTTATGCAACACGATTTATGGTAAAAACAGATAAGTTGGTTGGAAAAACTTATTCGAAGGAACCACTTCGAGGTACAGTTGTCGGTAGAAGCATAACACGAAATGGATGCGGTTCTTAGAAACCTGAAGCACGTCGATGTGAACCGGGTATTCGGAGCCCAATGTTACACTGTTTGGTAAACCACTGTGATGATATATTGAAACTTCGGGGCCCTTAAAACAAGACATTTCGTGATTAAGTAATATCTTGTCAAGGAAAGTTCTGGACCATTGACTTGACTGGGTAATTAATTACTTGGGTAACTTCATGGAGGAAAAGTCATTCTAAAATATCTAGAGGGAACGTAAACATATGCATGAAAACTGTTTTTTAATTGTTCTATGAACTGGTTCGAGCAGAGTCGTCTTCTTAGAGTAACGATTTTTTTTCCCATTATCCAAGGGACATGGTCAGTTTATATTCGGCAGTGTCAGTTTTGAACTAAATTATTAATCAAATTTGAGTAGGTTGGTATGCTGTTCTTCTTAGTAGTAAGGCAGTTAAACAGATTTCAAAGTCTGTATGAAACGTTTAATTCATTTCTGAAATTTAAGGTGAAGAAGAGAGCTCATTATAGGTAAGATACTCGAATTGAGTGAGATATATTTGTTTCCAGAATGCAACCTTACCTCCGAGAAGACACACCGCAACTCCATTATAAAGATCAGTTGGTTACGTTGTTTATGTAAGCATTCAGTGTTGCCTCTAACAAACAAATGAACTCCACACAAAAAAAAAACTGCTCTGAAGAAATATAATGATATTTTTTGTTAAAGCAAGCAATACGCATACACGTAATTACTGCCGTACAAAAGGTTAAAATCTATTTTGTCAGTGCTTCCAGCCATAAATTATTACAGATTTTACTAAATTACAATTAAATATTTACATTAAATTTTTATATTTTCTGCATTTCACCCACAAGTAACAAGAAAAAATGCATAATTTAAATATATTTATTTTTATGGGAAATTTTTCTGAAGATATTTCCATTGCACAATACGCCTAATTGTTGGATTGAGCTTAAAATTGTAATACCGCACAATTAACTGCAAGATAATATGCTCGAAAATGTGGAGCATTCGTACGTGGCTCAGTGGACATAAAACATCTACAAATGGTACGGGCGAACTGATGCATGGAGTAATGTATATAAGAATTCGGACTGATAATTGAGACTGATAAAGAAGGTGTTATGTATAATTAGATATATGAAGTAGCAGCTGTGTTCTTCAAGTCACGAAGAAAGGACACAGCATGTCATCTTGTAGGAAGAAGTTAGGTGGAGTCAACGTGACGCGAGAGAGAAGCACTTAACCTGGGCCTATCGACACTATCTGCCCATGAACACAGCCGGCTATATCCTAAGTTCATTAAACTTGATATCCACAAACACGATGTTCTTTCGAAAAAAAAAATTAAATCTGCGTTGTCCAGGGGTTATTGGGCTGTTTTCTAAACTTAAATGCAGCCGTGTAAGCTGTATGAGTTGGAGTCACAAATTATCTCTGGAAGGGCCGTTTTTCATAAAATTGTCCCGACAACTTGTGTTTAAAAATGTGCTTCCCTACATTAGGTTGTGCAGCCCCTTTCAATTTCGTTATATTGGCGCCATTCATTTTATTATTCGTTATTATTCGTTGCGCTGACAACGTGGCACCCTCTATCCTCTAACGTTGGCACTAACTTCGCCGACAAGAGGCGGTCGCTCGGTCGGTATAGTTCGCTTAGACTAAAGCCACAGAGTTTTTTTTTTGTAAAAAAAATATCAAAATGGTCCTCACAACTCACTCCTTCTGATAATGCGTTTTACCTGGACTCATGTAACTGCATACGGTGTTGTTCTCAAGTACACCCGCACTTGTATTTTTACCTTTATCTTCCCCCAAATAAATTATTTAAATACTCTGATATTAATACATTTTATAGCTGCATAAAGAGAGACCTTCTGAGGGTAAGTGGAGGGATTTGACAGGAGGGAAAATAAGGCAAAGTTAACACATTTCCTGCGTTCAATTAGTTAAGGAATACACCATGGAGATTTATGGGGAAGTTGAGGTATAGCTCCACCGTCCTTGATCTTTACACTAGATGGAGGTGGGTGATCAGCTTCACTCCTGGCCGCTTTAATCCCTGGGAAAGTTCCCTCGGTACCAAGTGGGCTGGAGGCTCGGAGGGCCCCAGAGCCGGTCTGGACGTTATGAAGTAGAATGAAATTTATTTTTCCTGTCGGGTTTCGAACCTCGACCGTCGAGCTATTAGCCCGTTACTCTACCGATAGAGGCGGGACAACTAAATCGGGAAAGCGACTGGCTACTGGCTAGAGCTTGGACGCTTCCGGGAACTATTCGGAGGTTCTAGAAAACTATCCATGTCGGGATCCATAAAGAGTTTCTCTCTTCACAAGATATTAGGATTGCAAAATTAAGGGAAATAAGGTGTTTGAAGGCCGGTCACGGTAGCCGAGCGGTCTAGGCATGTACTGTCTTCGCTCGCTTGGAAACCAGGATCGTGGGTTCGAATTCCACTCAGGGCATGGATGTTTAGTTTGTGTGTGTGCGTTTATCTGTGTTTGTGTACAGGT
This sequence comes from Cryptotermes secundus, assembly GCF_002891405.2. Taxonomy (NCBI): domain Eukaryota; kingdom Metazoa; phylum Arthropoda; class Insecta; order Blattodea; family Kalotermitidae; genus Cryptotermes; species Cryptotermes secundus. The sequence goes on along the minus strand of NW_019725416.1, from coordinate 1,391,030 downwards.
AGAAGCCTTGTGACGAGCTGATCACCCGCCCAAGGAGTCTTACCATATGTGTAAGATCGAGAAAAACCGAAGTGAACGGAGTTCATGGAGGTAGGCCTAGGCCCACTGGGGCTGTAGTGCCAAAGAAAAAAAAGGTGTTTGAAGTATGTAGAAGAAAACAACATAGGCCATTAAACTTTTAGTAACTGAATCCGAACTTTGGAATTTGGGTGCAGATGGAAAGACAAAGTGGGTCCTGAGATGTACGTAGTATAGGATGATGTAGACTGGATTCATTTGATTTTTGATGGTGACCAGTAGTGGAATCTTGTGAACATGTTATTGATTCTTCGGGATCCTTAAGAGGCGAGGAATTTCTTGAAAAAATGAGTGACTGGTAGCTTCTGAAGCCGGGCTCTCCTCCATGTGATATACTGCCTTTAGTTAACCGATAAGTTGACGTCGAGACTCGAAAAGGAGTCCACTTCTCCGTCACGCTGGCTGTGTTATGAATTGCGATGTACGTGTACTGTGATGCAGGCAGTTCTTCTCATAAACTTATTCGTTTGCTGTAGTCGCTATAATTAAAACATCATGAAGAATGTAAGATTGATAACTTTGAAGAATGCCGTCTTCTGGGATGTGGCGCAGTGTAGATCTTCTGTGAGCCGATGTTTCGGAGGAACGTATCGCCTCCATTTTCGGCTGCAGACTCTGCAGCCACCTGCTCAAGCTGGTTCCTCGCTCACGGATTTTTCTACCCTGAAAATGGAGGCGATATCTTCTTCCGAAACGTCGGTTCACACGAGATCTACACGGCGCCATATCCAAGAAGACGGCAATCTTCATCGTGAAGACTGTTTTTAATTCTTTTTCCCATATAGCTTTCAAAATTACATTGATTTTTGACATTATTATTTCGCAAGACGCATTTTAGCTGTATGTAGGCCTATATGACTTTCATTCTGAGGACTGTATAGGACAGAAGTACTGCAGATAAAATGGATGTCATTTGCGTAATATAAATACTTCACAGAACTTATTGTAATGATTACAGACAGCTCTGTACCTTCTTAATATAGATTTTCTTTTAAATTCATAGCCCACAGATCGAAATTAATTGTGCCATATCACAAGTTGAAGGGTCGTGTAAATAAATGCCTGCATAATTTTAGGGCTGTAATGAGGATTATGACGTAAGACACAAGTTAATTGCGTTTACATTGTCATTGCGTGCGTACACAGTTTTACTCTGGGTAAAGGAACTGACAAATATTGTATCAAATTCTGTTATGTCACGGTCCCAATAAATTTCATCTTCTAACTTCTATATTTCTTTCTTTTTTTGTTTGCTTTCTTGTAATTGAAAAGGATATATCTTGAGAAGGCAATTTTTAAATTGTTTTTAATCAGTAGAATAAGAATGTTATTAATATCGTATATGGAAATTTAAATTGATAATAATGACCAAATTTTATTTTTAAATTAATTGAATATAAATAATTTAAATGTACAGGGAGCCACAGTGATTTCACATGAGATTAATACTGTAAATAGGCCTACCGAGATAATGATATATTCATCAGTTTAAACCCTGCGACACCGAGAAATATTATATGCTTCCCTGAAGGGCCGTGGGCATTTAGATCATTTTACCACATGAAAGAACGAAGGAATTATTAATATTTCGTAACGTATAAATCCATAAGCGCAAGCTCACCCGAGTCTACCAACTGCCAGACTGTCAGACTCTCCGTCGGTGCATAAAGTTATGGACACAGCCTGCTCTAGACCGCAGGTCAAAGAGTACAAGCAGAGAATTGAATCATTGTAACTTACTGTGTTTAAAAAAGACTGGGGATCTTCCTGATTTCGATAGGGAGGTTACGTACATATAAGTATATGGACATACAGTTTACGAGTATATCGGGTTCTTATAACGCGATACTGAACCTGCGAGATCCGTAAAAGGCGAGAAATTTAACCAGCTCAGCGACTATCAGTTCCTCAAGATGATTTCTGCTCCTTGAAATTGGTTGTTTAGCTGCCGGTAATATTATCTGCCCAGGAGTCATCCTGAATTTTGGGATTATCATCATTAAACGAACAAATTAATCCATAGACTTTAAAGAATTCTGACGATGATATCTGCTGTACAGAACTATAAGACTCTATCAATCGTCTGGTATATATAAGACAAAATATCACAACGTTTCGGAGACTGGATCTGTCTCCGTCCTCAGGTGGAGGGGGCAAGATAGACCTACTCAGTTGGGCTTGTTAGATAGAGCTAGTCTCAATCACTGGACACTGGAGACAGACCCAGTCTCCAAAACGTTGTGGTTTTTGTCTTATAATACCAGACGATGGATAGTCCAAAATAAACCTTATAGTTCTGTACAAATGAATCCATGTTTATGATTTATGATCACTTTTATAGGTCATTTGGGAGCTGCATAACTGAGGCGAATGGGCGTGAAAGCAAACAAGTCGGTGCCTAAATATTCAAGTTGTATGTTTATATACTTCCATTCGATAGACAATACCTTTTAGTCGACAGGAAATGTAGTATTAAACCAGACTATCTTACACTTCCACCGCGGCGGCCCGGGTTCGATCCCGAGTCTGAACAAGTGGGATTTGTGGTGGACAAAGTGGCGCTGGGGCAGGTTTTCTCCGAGTACTTCGGTTTCCCCTGCCAATCTTGATTCCACCAATTGCTCCACAGTCATCCTCGCCTATCATCTGGGGCTGGTACCGTAGGCCAAAAGTGGCCGCAGTACAAGGGACTAAGTCCCACCCCACTAGCAATAAAAACAAATCTTATGTCTAGCAGTCTGTTACATGTAAACTGGTGAATAGGCTTCCATACTGACGAGAGTAAAATAGTGTAGTAAAGAACAGTTGCGAAATATGCCTAGATTTGTTCCTCTCAAGGAGCAGTGGTCTCAAATGCCACCTTAATTCGATCACGGACGATAATCCATGGGTGTGAAGCGAGACTATCGTGAAGTCATTAGAAATGCAATCGGATGCTGTCCAAGGAAATTGGTATATTCAGTAATAGTCACAATAAAACAGATGCTTTTCTGTAACATATCGGGACTCTTAAATATTGTCTCATGTATTAGTGCCTATAGACGAGGTTTGGATTGGTGAATACATTTATTAACACCTTATACAGTCAACCCGTACTTACAAGCAATACAGCACTATCTCTGATCTACACAATTTGCAGATCACCGTCACACACGCACTAGGATTCTCCACCTTCACTAGTCGTATTCTGGTAACGGAATTGAAAGATAATCTCACACTAAATCTTCACACGCTGGCTTCTGATTCTTCTTCAGCTACTGAGTTCCCGTGGCTATGTCCTACAGACAACTCATGTCCTTCTGTACTCCTCTGTACTCCTACAACTGCTAGCTTCGGAATTTGACTCTCTTATCCAATTCTAATTCCCTGGTCCCCCTAGCTACAAACAGACTCTCTTTATATAGCCTCGGGTCGGACCACGTGGAAAACACCGTCTTCACTTCTTGAGTGTTGTTATGTTACCTAACAATGAGTTGTAGCACAGTGCATAGAGAACATAATTCCTATTTTTGGGTGTTTGCTGGAACGTGTATTCTGAGTCGTTGCCTAGCAATGGGTCGATACATTCCAGTGTGTTAAGCGGACCTGACATTGACTACAAGAGTGAGGGTCAGAGGCTAGTGGCAGATGTGGAAAGGAAGAGGTGAACTAACATCTGAGAGATGTGGGCTAAACTGATACATACGACATACGTAATTTCTTTTTCCACATCCTCGCCTCTAGCAGCTGGCTGAAACTGAAATCATGAATATCAAGTTGGCTGTATCTGAACCTTCCAATTTTCAGACCTGTTGCCTATCAACAGGTGGTGCCACGGCCATTTACAGGTTTATTGGAGAACTGTAAAAATAAAGTATCTTCTTTGACATACTGAGTGAAGATAGTTGTACTTTTATAGTACTACTTGTTAGAGAGCTGTAAGGAAGAACTGAGCCAATAAGAGAAGAACAGCTTCAGATATTGTTAAGGACACTAATGAAAATAACGGGAGACTTCCAGTTGTTTATCTGCATTCTAAGGACAGCCACCTCTAGCGTACAAACTTTTCCCACTTTCTTTTAATTAGTTTATTGAATATATGTGATGGTTATATGAAGAATCTTTGAAAATGCGGGCAGTTTCAAATAATTAGGGACGACAATAACAAATCAAATTCCATTCACGAAGAAATTAATATTCCATAAAATTCGGTTAATACTTGCTATCATCAAATTCAGGATGGTTTGTCCTCCGCTCTGCTATCTAAGACCTGAAGGAAAGGGACTTCTTGAAGATCTAGCATGAACGGGCAGATAATATTAAATTGTATCTTGAAGATATGGAATAGGAAGATGTGAACTTGATTCTTCTGGCTCCTCAAAGGGACCTTTGATTGTCTGGCTCTTGTGAATAAGTCGTGAAATTTTGGTTGCATAAAATTCTGTATTTATCTCAAGTAGCTAGCCAGTTCTCATATGAAGAAGGACTCAGCTACATGGTGTTTGTTACTTAAGTAACGCATAATTTACATCGGCAGAAGTTGTTAAACTATGATCCCTCCTAAGATCTGCGTACCCGATTGCGTCTGTTGATATTTAGGTGGTTATCTGCCGAACACAGGCTGAACTAGATCTATAAATTTTTACTTGTAAATTCTTCACTCTGTGGTAAAAATATTCCCTGGCTAACTATGTTAATTCTGATATAAGCACAAATTAAGCTAGTTTTATTGCAGTAAAGTAGGATAAAATTAGATTCTCAGTTCCTCTTGACATTCTTATACGGACCCTGCCACACACCCATATTGGCCTAACTGGTTCTCGTGGTGCAGCATTCATGTGATAATTGTCAAAATAGGTCACGCGTTTAACGTAGGCCTAGGCACGACGTTACAAACTAAAAATAACGAGTAATAAACCCCGGGATAACAAAGTCGGCATAACTAGTGTGCCGGTCACGGTAGCCCAGCGGTCTAAGTCATGTACTGTCTTTGCCCGCTAGGAAGCCGGGATCGTGGGTTCGAAGCCCAAACAAGACATGGATGTTTGGTATGTGTATGTGTTTATTCTGTGTTTGTGTTGTCCTGTGTTTAGGTAGAGGCCTTGCGACGGGCTGATCACTCGGCCAAGGTGTCCTACTGTCTGTAAAATGATCATGAAATTGAAAAATCGGAGGCCGGGGCCCAAGGGGGCTTAGAGTCGGTGAAAGAAATGCGCTAGGGTACCGGCTGGATGATCGAAGAACTGGGTTAAATTCTTCAGGATATGAAGAGAATTACTTTTGTCCATAGCTCTCAGACCTGCTCTTGGCCTGCCCGGGAGTCTGTCACAGAGGATGAAGTGTCGGGGAGGGTGCGAACCTGACCACTCATCTAAGAGTATATCCAGTGTCAAGATTAGGAGCAAGCTATTTTTCAGTCCCCATACTTCTTCTTGGCATGGTGACTGATTAATCACAGAGACGACATCAACACATTTAAATAATGGGTATTGTTTAGTTCATACTCATTGCTTACTTACTCATGGAGGTGAACCCTTCTCAAGGAGCCGCCAATTCTTCAGCCACTCAAGAATTTTCCAGCATCTTATGGAACCCGAAGGTTCATTACCGTATTCACAAGAGCCCTCCACTGGTCCCTATCCTGAGCCACATCAATACATTCAACGCCATCTAATACTATCTATCAAAATAAATTTTAATATTATCTTCCTACATATTTCTAGGTCTTCCTAATGGTCTCTTTCCTTCTGATTTTTCCACCAATATCCTATATGCAGTCCTCTGTCCAACGCGTGCTAAATTCCATACTCATCTCAATTTAATTATACTTGGCGAGGGGTACAAGTTATGAAGCTCCTCATTATGCAGTTTTCTCCAACCTCCTGTCACTTCATCTCTCTTCGGTCCAAATATTCTCCTCAACACCCTGTTCTCAAACACCCTCAGTCTATATTCCTCCCTTAATGTCAGAGACCAAGTTTCACACCCATACAGAACCACAGGCAAAATTATAGTTTTGTATATTCTAATTTTTATATTTTTAGACAGCAGACGAGAAGACAAAATGTTCTGGACCGAATGGTAGCAAACATTACCCGAAGTTCAAACTCATACCATTCTTAAAATTCTACAAATCCTTTCCTTTAAAATATTTGTCATTATTTAATAACATATTTTAGCTTTTAGGATAACTGAGCTGTGAAATTACCTGAGACAGTGTTTCGTTTAAATATTACTGTGTAGACGTGCATGATTTATGAGCTAATAATGTCAGTAATTGCTGGTCAGCATGCTGTCAGTAACATGTCTAATTGCATGGTGGTATTGCCAGAGCTGATTATTGACATAATGAGACGCCCACACGTGCGCATCCGGACTCATGCTTTAATAAGGCCCGCATATCTGCCCATGGCCACCGCTGGCCGCAGAGAACCAGCTTTCAGCATTATTACATCTACTGGTCAGTGTTTACTGGACTTTGTTTAGCTTGGCCACTTCGTAGAGTGAAGGGTCCTCGATGTACAATATCCATACCTATAAGACCTTTTAATATTTTATATAGTAAAGGGGAAGTTGTCCCTGTGCTTAACCAATTAAGCACTACGTCGTGAAGGTGTATGGCATAGTGGATGTATAGATCCACATTTTCTTGACCTCGGCATTAGTTGGAGGTGAGTGGTTAGCCACACGCCCCGGCCGCTTAACCCCAGGGGAAAGAACCCCCTGTACCTATTGGATAAGAAGTTGGGTGGACGACGTGAAGGAGTGAAAATTCTTACCTCGACCGCGACTTGAACTCCGACCCCTCAGTAGTCCAGCCCGTAGCTAGTCGTTATACCGACCACTCTATCCCGGATCCTCTTTAGTATTATATGTAGGCGCTGAAAGTTTTCTGTGGAAAAGAGTGATCCATTTCGAAGCTTTGCTAAGCAAGTTCATGTAGAGGCAACATTATATGCTTTTATAAAGGAGGTGCACAGATCAGGTCTCTGTAAAGTTGTTTTTCCAAATGAGCTTTTAACGGCTGGCTCTTCCTCTTCGGAAAAATGCCTGTCTAATACTTAAAACAGGCCAAATCTCTATCCATCAGAGGTCCTTGCCTGTTCACCCTTCATGATAATATCCTCGTCTCTTTGGAAGTTATAGACCCCTAACCTCTGCAGAAGGAGCAGCGTCGTCACATAAACTAACAAAAATAAAGTTGTCCCTGTGTTTAGCAAATCAAGCACTATGTCATGAAGATGTATGGGGGAGTGGATGTATAGATCTACGTATTCTGAACTTCGGCAGTAGTTGGAGATGAGTGGTCAGCTTCATGTCCAGCCGCTTTACTCCCGGCGAATAAGAGGCTGAGTGGACCCCAGAACCGGTCTGGACGAAGTGCAAGAAAGAAAAATCTTGTCTTTAGTAGCACTCGAACTCTGACCCTTTGGGCGTCCAGCCTGTATCCAGTCGCTATACCGACTGAGCCATCGCGACCCACAGTATGACGTAATAATCAATAATCGCAATATTTGCTGAAACCTTCAGGATACGACAAAAATGAATGTGACTGCGAAGTTCGTGAAAACTTAATCGTAAATATTATCTTCACTGGTGGTAGTAGAACCGTGGTACGTCAGTCACAAAGTCATTGCCTTTTATTGAATGATCTGGAATCAATTTCCTGCATTTGTATTGGTGGGCCTAGCTTAGCCGTAATTTAACGCCCCGAGAACAGTCTACTCCATGGTTTTAGTCTGCAAGCGAACTATACCGACCGAGCGGCCGCCGTTTGTCGAAGTTAGTGCCAACTTTAGTGGATAGAGGGCATCGCATGGTCAGCGCAGCGAGTCCCCACGGCCGTTAATTTCGGTTTTCTAGACCGGAGAGAACAGTTTACTATAAAGTAGAAAGATAAATTTTCCGGAGAGTGAAAACAAGTGAAGTACACAGATTCATCTGTTTTTCAGTTCTGATAATATTTTAACCCATGAACATCTGTTTTGTTTACGACTAACTTTATAGTCGTTTTTCCATCTCTTTGTAGTCCAGGATGGGACTGAGACTCAGCGCTAGTCTCTGCTAGCGCTTCACTGACATTGTTGTTGCTCAGCTTAGGAAGACGACTGTGATAGCAAAACCCACAGATTCAAGCAGCCATCATCAAATACGAAATATCTCTGTCCTCTTTCCATAGTTAATTAATTTATTTAACGATGGAACATTACATTAACATCAAGGATATTGGCTGTGGTAGATGACCTACATTATTCAGCTACATAATGAGCGTGTTAAGTCGACTCACCATCTGTTCTTTGACGTTCTACGTGTTTTCATCCAAGTCCGTGCAGTTGGGGTCAAAACCTTCCTAGTCTAGACCGATTTATTTCTTATGCGTTCTTCTTCCGCAGTTGTAACTCATTTCAGATGTCTGCGACGCGACCCCGTTGAAAAGAAATCCGAGCCTGCCAGGCAACAGGGGAAGGGCCAGTGTGTGTGACGGTTATGGAAACTTTGCTCGTAGTGGGGAGTAAGTAACGCAAGGGCAAAGGATCGAAAGCAAGAATAGTTTTAGGTCCCTCTGTATATTGATGGAAGTTTGTCTGCCGTGAGAGAGGTAAGAGTGATAATATTCAGAAGGATCAGTCAAGTTGCTGTCCTAATGCTATTATTGAGTGTCTGTACTCCTTAACAGCTTCAGTGATACCGCGATTGGGGGTGAAAAATTGAAGAAATGTAAAAAATTCATCGTGATGACTACTTAGGAAGGAATTGTGCTAATATGAAGCATTCGTGATGGAATTTTCGCATGGTGCACCGAGTAAAATTCACAATCCATCATGGGACTAAAGTTATAACCAGAAAAAAAAAGTTGCGAATCAGCAGCCCGGCAGAAAAGCACCACTGCTTCTAATAGGCCTATGCCCCTAGCGGCAGCTCTCTGAACTCGTATCTGCAAGGAGTTCAGGTCGATCTTCTACTGGCATATCTGCTATCCTGAATGACGTTTAGCATGATTTTTCTCAGCCATTTCAATTAAATTCCGAGATAATATCTCGATTAGACCATTATATCCTCCTTTCCAATCCTTCTCATTCATCGTCCATCAGTCATCCTACCATTCGAGACTATATAGTTCGATTACTGGCAGGATCGAAATTAGCCCACAGAAAGAAACGGTGCTGCAAGCAGAAGAAGGGAGACAGGGAGGTGACCACATAACGCGTTGCGGCAAGGCGTTAGCGCCTCGGTGTGAAGGTTGTGTCACCTGACCTCCTGATTGAGAGAAGGCCTGTGACATAAGGCAAAGAAATAACTGTTTTTTTTTTGTGTGTGCAATGCCAGTGGTCCCTTTTGAGTAAAGTCCAAATGGTTTTTCGTACGAATTTTTCATTCCATTTTTAGGATACCAGGCTCAGTAACAAGATCTCTTCTCTTCCTTTGACGGATTAGGGGTTCCGGCGTGTTCCTATTGAACATGCGTCCTAGTCCGTTTTAAAGAAATATTTTAGTCAAGCTCTTTATCGCCCCCTGAGGAAATGTCAGGGTGGTCGAAATGGAGCATAGCTTTCATCAAGGGCCCCCTCACAGAAACTGGAGACAAGCGAAGTTACAGAAGGAGCAACAACTGGTCTGTCATTAACTTAGGAAACTGGCGTGGTCTCTCTCATACGCTGATGTATAGAGTGATTGCGGTCATTCTGCATTGACGGGGTTCCTGGTTCTGTGGAACCCAGCATTAACAAGTAGACATACCGGACCTCGTTTCGAGGGATTCTATTGCATTTTGTAAGGATCATTTAATATTACGCCTGTATTTCCATCCATGGCTCAGTGTTTCAGATTAACTCTTCCAGCCAGATTACACAGTGACCATATTTTATGACCTAATCTCATCATTAATCCTGGAAGAAAAGTATGAACAATCCATATCGTAGTCAAAACATAAAATTGTTCATGATTTCGTGACGTGATATTCAAAGCCCAGTGGTAATTATATGTACCACCTGCTTTAACGGAGGTACGCGGTAGTGTAGTTGGTTGAGGCACTATGCTACAAGCCGGAAGGTCGCGGGATCGAATCCCGATAAGGTGGATTGTTTTCAATTTACCTAATCCTTCCAGCCGCATTATGGCCCTGGGGTCGACTCAGTCTTTAAGAGAAATGAGTACCAGGAATGTTCTTTGGGGTAGAGGACGGCCGGCGCGTAAGGCTGACAACCTCACCGCCATCTATTAGCCGATTGTCTAGAAAATGTGGGAACCTCAACATCTCAGAACCCTATGGGCCTCCACGGACTATTACAGGGATGCCTTTACTTTACCTTTACCACCTGCTTTAAAATACTGAAACTTTGAATTCTGCTCATTTGGTGTGTTGTTGTCTGTCTCATACCCTTCTTGCAATCTACAGCGACTGTTTCCCTAAACTGCATTTTACAGTTACTCTTTGTAGCGGAGATGTAATATGTTTCACGTGAGTTACGATTTGAATATTTCTATATTATATACATATTTAGAAGAAATTAAGTCTTTAAAGGGTTAAGGTTGTTTGTTATTTTGTGGTTCATTCATCCGTCTAGTTTTTACATAAAAACCACCACATTCCGAAAATTGGCGTTATTTTCTTTGTCAGATGACAGGATATAATGAAATCCCTGCACTATTGGGCCCCTACTGAGATTTTCCTTCGCCACAAAAAAAATGTATTCATATCCTCATCATCTGGAAAATAAAATGGGATTTTTTTTTCGCAACATTGTGCGCATTGCATTACTAAAACTGGGACGTCGGACAACATTCGAAAGGTCTTAAAAATTACATTAACGTCTTATATACACGTACATTATATTCTTCCCTCGACAATTCATCTGCTTTACTAACAAATTTTCTGGAGTTTGTTCTCGGTCTCTTGCTATTTCCATTTTTATATGAGAGAAAAGAGAATAATTTACGATACTCAAACATAACTAAAACAATTATCATCCTTATACTCACAGTCTTTAACTTCTTTTTTTCATTGGAGCTACGGCCCTCATTTGGGCCTAGGCCTACCTCCATGAAACTCTCCGTTTCACTTCGGTTTTACTAGATCTTAGACATATGGTAGGACTCCTTGGGCGGGTGATCAGCTCTACGCAAGGCCTCTACCTGTACACAAACACAGAAAAACGCACACAGACATCCATACCCTGAGTGGCATTCGAACCCACGATCCTGGCTTCCGAGCGAGCGAAGACAATGCATGCCTTAGACTGCTCGGCTACGGTGACTGGCCTTTAACTTCATACCGCGTAGATAATATTCTGACTGAAAGTTTTCGGAGTTAAAATATAAGGGAAGGAGTTCAGAATTTTCTCCGTTTGTGATTTCTTCAGTTGTAACAGAATGTAAGGCTGAATCATTTGAAGAGAACAGCTGTTACGCAACTCTGAACAGTAGTCGTGTAATAGCGTCAAGTGATAATTGGTTTGTTTCTATTGACACGCAGACGCCTCTGTCTTGTTTCTATATCGTCATCCCAAATCATTTGCCTGGAGATGAGTGTTCTTTGCAGAGATGTCACAAGAAAATTAATAAAATATTCGCTGTCCTATGGATAAACGACTTAGGCGAATGGAGGACAGGTGGGAAAGCCGGAAGGAAGGAGACCACTGGGAAGACCAAGGCGTTAGTGGGTGGAGAATATTAAAATTTATCTTTCACTATGACAATCACATGTAACGTTTTTGAAGATACGGAGTTAGAATGTATTTTCAGGCGTACGTATGGACCCGTAACTGAACATGGGATTTATAGAAGTACAAATAATCAGTAACTCAGGAAATTATGTAAAATTATTCATGTAGAAACGCATAATCGAGAAGAAGTCCGAACTGGTTCGGATATGCGATCAGAATACACCCCACAAGGTGGGCAAGGAAAGATTTTGAAAGCAAGACATACGTGGAAAGACCCAGACTGGAAATTGGAAGATGATAGAAAATGATTTTACGGTAGCTAAATATGAAGAACTAAATAGAAAATGTAAACAATACAGAAGAATGGACATCTGTTATAAAGGAGGCCAAGATTATTAGAGAACTGTAGAGCCAGGAGGAGATTAAGTTAGTTGAAAATCTTCATTAATTAAAGTAAAATAAAGTAAGTAAAATTGTCCCTGTGCTTAACTGATTAAGCACTACACCATGAAGACGTATGTGGGAGTGGATGTATAGATCCAAATTTTCTTGACCTCAGCACTAATTGTAGATGACTTGTCAGCTTCACGTCCCTGCCGCTTTATCCCAGGGGAAAGAGGCCCCGGTAACCATTGGATAGGAGGCTGGATGGGCCCCAGAGCCAGTGAAGTAGAGGAGATTCTCGACCCTGCCGGAATCGAACCCCGACCTCTCGATCGTTCAGCCCTTACTCAGTCGCTATACCGACTACGCAAATCCGGTTCCACATTAATTAATATATATTAAGAAACTTTAACTTACATAAAAAGATTGTTTGAAATAACTTTCAGAAATTAACATAAAAAGATTACGATTGTTTCAGAATCAATTACTACGTTGTTTGTATCGCATGGGCTTGTTGTCGTCATCATTCATAAAAGGTGATTTCGTAATAAACGAAACGTGCCTGTAAAACTTGTCACACTTGTCTTCTACGCGCATGCGCTGTGTACGAGCCATAACAACTCGGTTGCGTTATGATGAAACTACACGTAGGAGTTTCTCACTGAAGGTCGAGTTCGAAACAGAGACGCTCGTATTTCTAATTAATTTATTTCTTACTAAAAACCAAAACATTTTAATTTATTTTTTTTTTAAATAAATATGACATTTAGAGAACTTCCTGGTTGTCGAGGACACTAACCTATAAACCGAGTTACGACACGAATTGCAGGGATCACCTTCTAGATTTACGTTGGACTACGCTGTTTTATTCGTGTTTGGGGAAGTCGACTACACTAACACAGAAACACTAAAACACGGAAGTAATGGATATAGGGGGCCGGGACAGTGAAAACACGAAATTACCTATTATGATAATTACTTGTAACTCTAATGAAAAGAGTTTTTTTCCGTGTAGTGTACGCTCATATAGCACTAACCCTTATTTGAGAGGTGCTCGGCTCGCATCTCGGCTGGGTCATTGGCAATCTTGACTGAATTTCCCCTGATTTCCTTTCGTCACCCAGGCAAATGCCACAGTAATGCCTCGATTAGGCAACGACTGTGTCCTTACACAGATTTCCAGTCTATTATTCACCGATCAGCCTATCATTCGACGCTACAATAGTCTGAGATACTGACAACTTCGCAAAATAAACTGCAAGAAATGGCAACTTCCATTTTGAGGAAGTTGAAAGGTAAATTTGCCCCTCTGATAAATTAATTAAACATTATTCCTTGAAGGATGACCGCCCCTGTGGTACAGTGGTCAGAGTTCTTGCCTATATATCCAGAGGTCTCGGGTGAGATTCCCGGCGCTACCAGATTTTCTGAGAAGTAGTGGGTCTGGAACTGGGTCCACTCAGCCTCGTGAGGGTAATTGAGGAGCTGTTTCAAGGAAATAGCGGCTCCGGTCTAGAAAACTGAGATTAACGGCTGTGGGGATCCGTTTCGCTGACCACGCGACAACCTCTATCCGCTAAAGTTGGAACTAACTTCGCCGACAAGCGGCGGTCGTTCGGTCGGTATAGTTCCCTTGCGGACTAAAGCCACGGAATATGTTATTTATTATTCCTGGAAGACACGTGGGAGTGGATGTTTAGCTAGACCATTCTTGGCCTCGATAGAGATGGAGGTGAGTGGTCAGTTTCACGATCCGGCCGATTTACGACAGGGGAATGAGCCCCCGTTACGAATTCGTTCAAGGAGTATTGGTGGGCCACAGAACCGATCTGGACACATTTTGAGGAAAGGGCTTTCGAATAGCAACCTCAAGTTCTGATGAAATTTCAAGTACCAATTTTCTAAGATACGGGTGATGTGTTCTACCCCATAACAGAAACTTCACTATCTTAGCGCGATTAATACTAACTTATATGTCGGACAACATACTCACTCATGGAGCTGAACCCTTCTTGAGAAGCAGCCAATTGTGCGGCTACTCAAGAATTTCCTAGTATTTTATGGAACCCGAAGGTTCATTACCGTATTCACAAGAACCCCAAAGCGGTCCCTATCCTTAGCCAGATCAATCGTTTCCATACCACTTCATCTTATCTAAGGTCCATAATAATATTGTCCACCCACTATGTCTTTGTCTTCCTAGTGATTTCTTTCCTTGTGTTTTCCCCACCAATATCCTTTATGCATTCTTCTTCTCCCCATTCGTGCTACATGCCATACGCATGTCATCTTCCTTTACCTGATCGTTCTAATTATTCTTGGAAAAGAGTACAAGTTATGAAGCTCCTCATTATGCTGTTTTCTCATGTCTCCTGTCACTACTTCATCTCCCTTCGGTCCGCATATTCTCCTTAGAATTCTGTTCTCAGACACCCTTAGGCTGCGTTCCTTCCCTTAATGTCAGAGACCAAGTTCCCATCTTTGAATAGATATCCCGAAAATTTTATGAATGAAATGATTTATTTCATTCACGACGTACAATTTGGTGTAGTGAACTGTCGATGATGATCTTCGGTGACATTTAGAGTGGAGAGGGTTTCGCTTACTGTGCTCAGATTGGTGAAAGGTGAAAGTAACAGGCCGTGGAGGCCCATATGGTTGTGAGACGTCGAGGCTCCCACATTTTCTCTAGACAATCGGCTAACAGATGGCGGTAAGGTTGTTAGCCTTAGCGCCGGCCGCCCTTTACCTCCAGGAAGATCCCTGGTACTCATTTCTGTTAGGGGCTGAGTCGACCCCAGGGCCATAGTGCGCCTGGAATGAATAAGTCAATTAAAAAATCTAGTCATCACATCGGGAATCGAACCCTAGACCTTCCGGCTTGTAGCAGAGTGCCTCAACCAACTACACTACCGCGTGCCCCTTGCTGAAATGAAGGCTCTACACTTGTAAGTCCGGCAGATTTAGTACTGCGTTTTGTTGGTGTAGTGTGCACAAGCTCGTCCAAGTCTACCGAATGTGTATCATCCCTGGTTATACCCTTGGGATCAAGAACAGGGTTGGAGTGGGGAATTGTACTGTGGGATTTATCTCTTACCTTGCTATGGCTTATCCTAGCGCCGGAGCTGGTCTGCTCCCGACGTTAGAATCCCCGCGGGCGCCATTCGAGTGTCGTTTCTGTTAGTCTACTGCAGAGAAGGGTGAGTTCTCACCGACCCGTGAACAGATCCTGCAGGGATCATCACGTTATTAGTGCAGTCGGATCACATAATAACATGCAGCGTCCGACTACATTACGCGCAGGAAGTTTGAATTTTGTGACTTAAGAAACGAAGTTTACGATAGGTTTTGTAAATCGATAATTTTGAATTTTCCAATAAGCTGAAGGTAAAAATGTCTCAGTGCTTAATTAATTAAGCACCACGTCATGGAGATATGCGGTGGAATGGAGGTATAGACCAGCCATTTTAGACATTGATTGATGGAGGCGAGAGGTCAGCTTCACGCTCCGGCCTCTTTACCGAGGGAAAAATCCTAGGGGCCCTTTTTACAGGAGGTGGGGTGGGATGCAGAAACTGCCTTTACACTGTGGAGTAGAGAAGAATAATTTGCTCCTGCATTGAATCTAACCCCGGTCATCCAAAACGGTCGCCGGCTCCCAACGCAGCGGCCCGGGTTCGATCCCGGGTCCGGTCAAGTGGGATTTATGGTGGACCAAGTGACTCTGGGGTTGTTTTTTCTCCGAGTACTTCGGTTTTTCCTGCAAATTCTCATTCCACCGACTCTTGGACACTCATCATCTATCATCTGGAGCTGGTACAATAGGCCAGTTAGTGGCCGACGTACCAAGTGGAGTCAGTCTCACCCTATCCCAGGAAACTAGAAAAGAAAAGGTAAGCAAGAATAAGGGGTGTAGACGTCTTACTGTTAGGCCGCGCCATAGCTCAAGCGGTTAGTCGCTGGCTTCCCACCGCGGCTGCCTGGGTTCGAACCCGGGTCCGGTCAAGTGGGATTTGTGGTGGACAAAGTGGTGCTGGGGCGGTTTTCCTCCGAGTACTTCGGTTTCCCCTGCCAATCTTCATTCCACCAAATTCTCCATCATCATAATCACCCGGGTCACGTACAATAGGCAAATCAGTGGCCGCCGTGCCGAGGGGACCCAGTTTGACTCCACCCCCCACTAGGCAGGCCATCTTTATGCGATGTCATCAAAGGCTGGACAGATGGGCACACGTAACAAACTGCGAGAGACTGGGAACACGAAAGAATCTGGCCTATTTCAAAGCTGTTCGAGCAAGACGAGGGGTGTCAGACTCAACCCGACGGCTTGCACCCAGCGCAGCACCAGTAGCAGCAGCAGCAGCAAGTTTTTAAGGCACTCTCGGGATTGTAGCTCGACCAATTTATTCTAAATGCCGCGATGAAAAGCGAACGAGGTTGGTTAAGAGTCGAGAGGGGGCGACATTATGAAAATATACAAAGGCTTACTGGAGGAATGGAGCGGGTTTGTGGGAAAACAGTGATCGGACATGAAACATACTCTCGAAGCAGTGTTCCCCACGTTTGTATACGCTGATGAAAGTTATTCTCCTGTAAACGATTCTCTTCTGCAGGAAAAGTAAACCCATAATTCCGTCCGCAGTGTATTTTAAAATGTCTCGTTTATATCAAAATATTTATTTATTTCCTCTATTTATCTGACCTCTTCTCTACAGGATAGAAGCAGACAAGCTGAAATAAGAAAACGTTTTAGAAGTTTTCAAGCTGTCTCCGCCCTAGAGTGAAGAAATGTTTACATTTTGAATTTGAAGCCATTAAGTTTTCGGGATTTGAAACAAAGGGGATCTGTAGTTTATTGTTTCATGAAGGCGGAACTTACATTTTCGCTGGATATTTTAAGAGAGTATTTACACTTTCGGAGTGCGATAGGGTGCACGTAATGCAACATGCATATTAATTTGTCGGCGTTTAGGAGAAAAAAAAATCCTCCCCAACACACTCGTAAGGGGGGGGGGAGTTGCTCTTCGCTTGGTAATACAAAGAAATACGACACACCACCATACACAAAGGATTACGGGTGCGTTGTGTAAATTATGTGTGTTTTTCATAAGTTCTGGACAAAGCTGATCTGTGCTTTGTATGTTACTCCAGCGAAGTTCTACATTTAGAATTCGGAGTTATTCTTAACTACACCTGCCAAAGGATCACAGTTCAAATGAAAGTTAGGCACTTCGCATTGCACGTCACAATTTAAGTAAACTACCATAGATTGAGAATCCATTTTATTGAGATATATACGATACAACCTACAGATTCGTGTATAGGTAAAGCCTTGGATTTGTATTCGGAACGCCAGTGTTTCGAGTCTCGACAAGAGTGTAGGCTCTTATACTTAAATGTTTTAGTGATTTCCTGTATTTCCTCCTGCCAACTTCTTACCTGTCCACCACTCATAACAAACTTCCGACGTCGCTGGTCGTTGTATAGCCTTTGTAGTTGAACGAAACTGTCGTTAAATTAATACAATATAAACCACTTGAAGAAGCCGTTGCAAGGTTCTTACTTCCGTCGAATGACTCTTGTTCTTCGAAGCTTGAATACCTAGAAAGTAAACAGCCTGCCTAAACTTGTGTTTGATCGGATTCCGTCATGGATGTAAAACATTATGAAAACTGCACAGTTGCGCCACTTATTTTCAGTGGTTTTCGAGAGTACTAGCGATCCGGGATAGCTCATTCGGTTCACCGAATGGTCTGCCGGGGAACTGGGATTCGACTCCCAGCAAGAATAAGAGATTTTCTCTTCACAGCTTTCAAAATAGATCTGGAGCCCACCCATCCTCCTACCAAATTGGTACCCAGGGTATGACATGGGCGTGGATCTGACCCACCTACAACTATTCTATAGGTTAAGAATGATGCAGTTAATCTATACCTCTTCACAACGTGGGGCTTAATTAATTAAATAAGATAAAGAGATATAAGATTTGAGGTTTTCACGGCGGTGACTATGAAGAAAGCAGTCTTCTGGGATTTGGCACTGTGTATATGTGGTGTTAACCGACGTTTCGGAGGAACGTATCGCCTCCATCTTCAGGGTAGAAGGAAAAATATAAGAAATACGCAGGCGAAGAGACCCTGAAGATGGAGGCGATATCTTCCTCCGAAACGTCGGTTAACACCACATATACACGGTACCAAATCCCAGAAGACTGCTTTCTTCAAGATAAAGATATGCGTGTAAATGGCCTTGGAGGTCCATGGGGTTTGAGACGTCGAGGCTACCACATTTTCTAGACAGTCAGCTCACAGATGGCGGTAAGGTTGTCAGCCTTACACGCCAACGGCCCTTTACCCACAGGAAGATTCCCGGTACTCATTTCTGTTAGAGGCTGAGTAGACCCCTAAGACCATAATGCGACTGGAAGGATTAGGTCAATTGAAATATTAATGACCACGTCGGGAATGGAACCCGCAACGTTCAGGCTTGCAGCATAGTGCCTCAACCACCTACGCTACTGGATACCCCTGCTTAATTAATTAAGCATACGGAAAACTTAAGGTTTACCGCTGCCGAGAGTTGAATGCTCGAAGTCCAAGTTGATAGTAACTCAAAGCTGATTTCCTCCTATAGACCTTCAACTGAAAACGAACGAAAGCCCAGGTTTTAATCCCAGGTCACGCATGCGCCTTTAATTAGAAGGCACTAGGGCACAAAAAGCCCTCAAATTTTCCTCTCCCCCGTGCTTCACGTTGGTGTCTGCTTCAGTGGCTTGCAGAGCCATATAGTCTGGCATTTTGTGCTGTCTGCTCGATGTCCGTAAAATCCCACGTTAACGCTCCCTTATTCAGTGCAGACCCTACCAACAATATTGCCACTGTATGCCAGAGCACAGCAGTAGGCAGAGCTCGAACCTCTGTACTGGATTAGTCTTCTGTCTGCTGCTGTTAATTGTCCCAGATTAATTGGACGGAACTTCACAGTTATTCAAAACCCATATAGCCTATTATGTTGTTAGTCTCCGTAAAATGTAGAGCACAAGTAAACATCTGCAGCCGAGGCGAGTTTCGCTTTCAACTATACAATGAAAGTACGGGAATTTTGTGTTATTAGTATTAGAATTGTCTTCTGTATTGATATATTTCTCTTCCTTCAATGCTTGCCTGTAATTGGCTTTTATCTGTTATCAAACATTTTAATAAGGTATTATTATTATAATAAACATAAAAACAAGCTTCGTGGCCTGTAGTCCGCAAGCGAACTATACCGACCGAGCGACTGCCGCTTGTCGGCGAAGTTAGTGCCAACTTTCGAGGATAGAAGGTATCACGTGGTCAGCGCAACGGATCCCCGAGGCAGATAATCTCGGTTTTCTAGACCGGAGCCGTTATTTTCTTGAAATAGCTCTTCAATTATCCTCTCGAGGCTGAGTGGACCCCGTTCCAGACCCACTCATTCATTCATTCATCAGTAATCTGTCAGACGACAGGTCCACAGTTTCTTCCAAAACAGTTCCTCCACTTAACGCGATCCAGAGCTTTCTCCTTCAAATGATAATATCCTCTTCTGTCCCCAAGGTCATCCAGCATCTTCTTACGTCTTCTTCCTCGTCTTCTGGTTCGCATATATGGTGTTTCTGTTTTTGGAAAGAGACTATCCAGGAAAAGTGATAATGTGGTAGTATTTCCATCTGCTTTCCACATCGCAGTACAACAGCCGTTCAAACCACTCTGGTCACGCCTGTTGCTATACGAACTTGAACCATCTCGAGCATCATTTGCTCTGTGCTTCAAGTCGCTGCTGATGACGCTGCTTCCGGCATCAGTTTTTGGTTTTTGGTGTCTCTCTTCTTCTGATGCCTACCCTTTGACCTGTCCAGCAAGGGAGGCCCTGCCAGTAGCTACGCTACCGCTGGTATAACTCTCAGGGTCCTTGGCATACTCAAACCCCCTCACCACGATAAGGTGGAGACACCAACGAAGGGGCCAGACCCACTACTTCTCAGAAAATCTGGCAGCGCCGGGAATCTAACCCGGGACCTCTGGATATCTAGCCCGGAACTCTGACTACTAGACCACAGAGTCGGTCTATTATTATTATTATTATTGTAGGTTGTGGTGGTGGTGTTGCTTGTGTTGGTAGTAGTAGCAGGAGCGGTGGTGGTAGTACAAATAGCAGCAGTAGTAGTGGCAGTGTTGATGGTGCTCCTCATGGTAGTACTTGTTTTCGTCGCCGTCATGAAAATGGTGGTGATGGTTGTCTTGGTTACCGGAATATTTTCCAAGCATTCCCTAGACGTTAAAAAACGAAACCCTTCCAACAATATGATAAGGATCCAGAGAGTTCACCAATCAGAATGCGCAGGAGGACATCTGAAATTATCCTTCACCTAGCTTAAGTTACCATTTCCAAGCGCGTATGCGTTTAAGGTGGCAAAGTGCATAAGGGAGAGTTCCTTTCTAAACACCAACCATCATTCTTCCTACCACCGTACTGACCCATCAGTCTCCGTGAGCTACCCAGTACACCTGTCTGCATGGTCAGTATCAGAATCTCATGCTACTTTTCGTATGAGGCTCCCTTGCCTGTTTCCCATCAGGATTAATGTGGAACTCGCTGACGCAACACAGGCCTGTTGTAATCCTGAGAATCCAGTATCAAAATATCTGTTGCTCATTTCTTATATGGATTACTTAAATTGCTTTAATGAGTATTGTAGTTAGCATTTATAGACCTAATAAAATTTTAATTTTGTGTTAACTAAGTGTTATTTACTCTTCACTATTGTGACATTTCTCTTACAAGTGAAATAATAATATTGCTTTTAGAAAGTTTTTGTTATAATCAAATTTCTGTGTGATGGCGAACCCTTCATATTTATTTGTAAGCACAAACAAGATACAGCGATTCGAGATCTGTAATAATATTTCTCAGTGCGACAGATCATTGCCTGATTTCTAATATCATTGCCCATTAAGATCTCCATATAAGATCTCAATTATTTTTAGCAGCGTAATTAGCAGATAATAATAATATGTTTATATACTCCTGTCATTTTGTCTGTGTTTCTCTGTATTTTATAAATGAAAAGTAATTTGTCACGTAAGTTCATTTGTAATCCATTTAAAGTGACACTCAAACTTCTTTTAGCCCACTCGGTTTGGTTATTAACAGGTTAGCTTCAGAACTACCTTCCCCTCCCCCTCCCAGCCAGCATTCTTTTGCATATATTGAACGTCACGTTACAATCTTTGCTATATGCTGTTGAAATTTCAGAGTTGATATCATCAACAACTGCCGCGCGCCGTACGATCAATCATACGCAGCCTGCCCTCTCACGTCTGTCAAGAGTACACACCGTTAATGCATTCTGGGCCGACTGAACTCGTTTCTTGGGATGGTCCCCATAAACACCGTCGCAACTAACTTGGCAGCTAGCAAGATCTGCTTCATGCTAACTTTGTGGAGTTGATGCTCGTTTAGTTGGTCAAGAAAGTTTATGGAATCCGAAGGTTCGTTGTTGTGTTCACAACAGCTTGCTGCTACACCCGTCCTGAACCTGATGATTCCACTCCACAAGGCTTTCGAATTTCTCATCCACCCATGCATGTACATGTACGTTCCGGTAATCTCATCCTCCTTAAATTTATACTTTTATCTATTTAATATCGAGGACAGAGGCCAAGAGTTCTTTCCGAAGTTGGCTGTCATATCCGCCTCCCGCTCGATGTTTTGAGTACCCAGAACAAAACTCAGTAAGCGCAAACAGAAATATCTACGACTCCTCTAATCTGTAGATATAATAATTTGCTCTACCTGCCTCTTCGTGAGGAATTCTTAGGTTCTTAGCTTATTAAGAGTTAAGGATGTTTCTATTTTAGATCTTACATTGCTTTTATAGTTTTTATTATGAAATATGGTGTTTGAAGACTCCTGATTACTGTATTTGGATTTATATGTGGGGCGCAAATATGTAGGTCTCTTCCTTTTACGTTTAGCAGTAATCCGTGAGCAGCTGCAGCTAATACAAATCATCCATCGTCTTGTTTTCTTGTATGTAAAAACCATCCTGTTTATTTTTCAAAACCTGAAGAAGGAGACAGAATCCAGTCTCCGAAACGTTGTTTTGAAAAATAAATGGGACGGTTTTTAGATAAACATAAGACAATGGATAATGTCCCAAAACATAATATTTGTGCTAATGTACCATCAAAAGGGCCGCGCCGTAGCTCAAGAGGTTAGTCACTGGCTTCCCACCCCGGCGGCCCGGGTTCGACCCTGGGTCTGGTCAAGTGGGATTTGTCGTGGACAAAGTGGCGCTGGGGCGGATATTCTCCGAGTACTTCGGTTTCCTCTGCCAATCTTCATTTCACCAAATTCTCCATCATCATAATCACCTGGGGCAGGTACAGTAGGCCAAACAGTGGCCGCCATGCCGAGTGGGCCCAGTTGGACTCCACCCCTCACTATGCGAAGGAAAAAGTACCATCGTCACAAACTTTTATATTTTATTCACGTAACCAGTATGGACCTGGTATATATACCATTTTTAGAGGTTTTACCTGAAGACGGAGACAGAATCCAGTCTCCGAAATGTTGTGTTTTGAAAAATAAATACGACGCTCTTTAGATAAAGACGGATAATGTCCAAAAACATAATATTTACACTAATGTAACCATCGTTACAAACTTTGAGACCTTACTTGCAGATAATGCCAGTGCTTGATCATGACCATAGCTCTAAAGTTTGTATGAATTTTTTCAGAATAAATTTATCAAGCCGACTTCCCTGTCCAAATTTCTGGCTCTCTTCTTTCTAAATTTTTCTTCCAAAAAAGAAGAACGTAATCTAGCTGAAATGTAGGGCTTGGATGAAGCTCAAAGTTTATTAAGTCGATTTAGTTGGTTAATGATTTGAAGTTCACTCAGCTGTATTCCTTGTTTGCGATTGTCTGATAATCCGTTTCTTGAAGAAAAGCAATACGACTAGCTTTCTGGTCCTTTCTTTTGGTATATTTTATCTGGCGCCTCTAGCAATTCTGTCTTACGTCATTTTTGGTATATTGTTATCGCATACCTCTCACTAATTTAAATCCATTCTCCTAGTGGCTGGGCTCCTCATTTCTGCCTAATATCCCCGTTTGTAGCATGAACTAATCTTGTTTTTGCTGTTATCTTCCTTAAACAGTTCATCTCTGTGGTGTCTAATAATTGCATTGTTTCGGAAATATCGCTGATGTCTCCACAGACTATGTAAGAATTGGTCTGAAACTGATTTGTAAATTCTTACTTAATTTCCAGTCTTAGATATTGTCGCGTATTGGGCGTATAATGCGACAAATAACTTCACGAAGTATTTGATGTAGCGAATTTTATTTCACATTCCCACTTACAATCACACAATTGACAGTTTTACGGTTACTGCTATCTGCAGTATCACAATTAGTACACTCCAAATGCCAGAATACAACTGACTAGTTGCTGGCTAACTCGGCGGTAGCTCCAGGACTCACTGACTGACTCAGTACAACTGACTGTGAATAGCCTTCGCTGCTCCCCATGTAGCCTTGATCGGACCATACGGAAAACGGCCACGTAATAGGCACCCTTGTTGCCTGGCGCTGTGTTGCTAGTAACGCTAGCGGTAGTAACCGCTGTTACTACCGTAACAATCCTGTTGCGTCACCGTTACGTTACCGTGCGGAGGAGGGGGGGGAGCGCTGACTCACCCGCCGCGTCACTGCTGGTGGGGGGGGGTTCTCCTTTGCGCAACATGTCACAATATGTATTCTGCCATATCGAATCATTGAGGCATTCAGATATTCTGGCCGCTTTACAGCATATGAAACAAATGAATCAAGACTTAAGAAATGTAATTTAAATAAAATTAAATAAATTATCTGCAGTAACATTTTCCTTCAAACCATTTGTTAAATCTATACCGTCATTACTCGATTTCCCTAGATTTAGGTAGTAGAGCAGTGTATTTTCTTTACTCCCATAGTTCTCTGTATGCAGGACCTGGTTTGTGAGAGAAATTTACACCAATATGAGGTTAACATGGAAGTAGGAGATGCGTCAAGAGACATATTTTGTTTGTTGTACCGCCTGATCTCAAGGAAGATGACATGGGCAGGGCATGTAGCACGAATGGGGGAGGAGATGAATGCATATATGATATTGCTTGGAAAGCCAGAAGGAAGGAGACGAGTGGAAACACCAAGGCGTAGGTGAATGGACAATATTAAAATGGATCTTAGAGAGATAGAATGGGCTGGTATGGATTCAATTGATCTGGCTCAGGTTAGGGACCGGTGGAAGGCTCTTGTGAACACGGTAATGAATCTTCAGGTTCCATAGAATGCTGGGAAATTCCTGAGTAAGTAGAGAATTGGCGGCTCTTCAAGAAAGGTTCAGCTCCATGTGTAAATAAGTACAGCCTGACCTAGATATTCCTTTCCAAAAATATTCTAAGCATACAAATATGGACGCTATTTCACTCGTTATGTGTTTCTGTGTGGTTCTGTATACTGAGAGTACAGGTTGTGCAAGCAAATGGAATGTTTGCTAAGTACGCCTGCGCAAACCACTGAATGTCACTGAAGGATTTGTGGTTATCGGGTACGCCCTGCGATTCACATGGTACAAAATCACACGTAATAACCGTATAAAATAAATGTATGTAAACACAATATATATATATATATATACACAGTACTGAGAAATTTTTAGTGCTCTCTGACCCTAAGCGCCATGATTGTGATCTCGTGCTGTAAAATAAACCAGACTGTACGTGTGTGGCTACAAGCGGAATCATGGAGACATTGCATATAGAGAGAGGGGCCTAATACAGATAACATTCTATTATATTACATGAGCACCATATCTTGCTCCGCCTTCCAAATAACATTCTACATTTCTGCTTGTTGGTATGCCCCGCCTCTGATATACTGCATGGTGACATGACGTCACATGCTGTCAAGTCAGTAAGGGAACGCCCTCCTAATTGTGTGTGTGTGTGTGTGTGTGTGTGTGTGTGTGTAAGCCGATCTAAGTTACACAATGCAATGTATGCTAAGAAATATATTGTGTGTGTGTTGAACTGGACGTCCGCTACGAGCGCTAACACACGAGACCTCAATCCGTGTAGAAATGATCCAGGTTTTGCTAGGCCTCCTACTATGTGAGCACTTGTGTCTGTGTTACGTCCTGCTCCGCTGTGAATTAAAATAAAATCTCAATTCAATGAAACTTATATAAGATGAGAAAATTTTGAACAAATATTTTTAATATCGACGGCAGTACAAATACGAATCCTTAAGGCGCTCATGTGTGTGTTACCCAAAATAAATTACAGTTTTTTTTTTCAGATAGAAGCCGCTCTTTAAATATAATAAATAAGTTTATTGAAATTTGAAATTAAAGTTGCTCGGCTCTTACATGATCTTACTTTAGCATTTAAAACAGTTGGAGGGGGGAACTCCGTGGTTTTAGTCCGCAAGCGAATTACGATATACCGACCGAGCGACCGCCCCGTGTCGGCGAAGTTAGCCTCTGTGGTTTAGTGGTCAGATTTCCTGCCTACAGATCCAGAGGTCCATGTTCAGTTCCCGGGGCTACTAGATTTTCTGAGAAGTAGTGGGTCTGTAACGGGGTCCCCTCTCTCGTGAGGATATCTGAGAAGCTGTTTCAAGAAAACAGCGGCTACGGTCTAGAAAATCGAAATGAACGGCCGTGGCGATCCGTTGCGCTGACCAAGCGACACCCTCTATCCTCTAAAGTTGGCAATGTTGGCCTTTAAAGCAGTCTATTATCAAATAACTCATATCAGGACTACACGGTGTCAGGTCCTGAGAAGCTTCCTTAGTTAGTTAGTTATTGGAGAGGGTGGGTTTCCCCATGCACTGAGACCAGTATTGGTCCATTGTGCTTCCCTCTATGATTTCTACCAGTCTCTATATCCTACCGATATTGGTGCGTACCATCAGTCCCGACCGAGCCAGCGAGTTCGGCCTCTACTGGCTTAGCGGTATCTATAATGCCTCCCCCATCTATCAGAGGCGTTAGAGACGACTGTTGGGAGGGAAACGTCCTTGAATTTGGCTCAGTGACCTCCTTTGGAGATATGAGGTTCTTTTACGTGCCGTAAAGCTACGACACGGGACCCACGGCTTAAAGTCCCTCCCGGAGGACTTGTTCCCTGAATTTTTCCGCCCTTAAAAATTCCACGACCTCCGCCGTGTTTGAACCCGCGTACCACGAGTCATGAGGTGGGAACGTTACCCCTAGACTACGGAGGCCGCTTGAGAAGCTTCGTTACCAAATTACCTTTTCCCTAGGGTCGCAATGACAAAATTTTTGTTTTTATTTTACGATGTTGTATTAACCAGTGAGATTATGCCGCATCGATAGGAGACCTAAGGAAGACTGCCATAACCGTTTTCGATTAGTTGGTCCTACATTCGGCAGCCTCGCATACGGTGTTGTGTAATGCACAGTGTAGCACTCTTTAAATTCATTGAGTCTTTCTTCTTAATATAATCAAATAATTTGCTGAATCTACATGTAAGAGATCTTATCCTGCATTGACATGGTAGCCTATTCATCATCATCATCAGTAATCTGTCAAGACGACAGGTCCACAGTCTCTTCCAAAACAATTCCTCCACTTAATGCGATCTAGAGCTTTCTCCTTCAAATGACAGTATCCTCTTCTGTCCCCAAGGTCATCCAGCATCTTCTTACGTCTTCTTCTTGGTCTTCTTGTCACTTCTATCCGCCGCTCTATCTTTTCTTCGATAACTTCTTTAGAAGGCAGTTACTGCGTAAGATATGACCAATCCAATTAGCCTTCCGTTTTCTTATTTCGTGTAGGATATTCCTCTGCTCACTGACTCTAATTAACACTTCTTCATTTCTCACATAATCGGTCCAACTGATCTTCTCCATCCTTCTCCAACACCACATTTCGAAACTTTCCAGATGTTTCTGATCTACTGCCCTAAGTGTCCATGTTTCAGCCCCATACAGAGCTATGTTCCAAATGTAGCATTTCACTAGTTTCTTCCTCAAATTTAAGTCCAATTTGCTGGTAAAAAGATTCTTCTTCTTGCTGAATGCAGCTTTTGCCATGGCAATCCTGGATTTAATTTCATTAGTACACCTTCCATCATCTGTTAACAAGCTACCCAAATATTTAAAACATAGGCCTATTATGCCTAAATAAAACCTAAGGTCCTTTTGTATATTTTAAAGTAATATTTTTTCTGTATGTTCTCGTACTCCCTATGCTTTATAATGTATACATACACATATATGATTGCAGTACTCGGTTTGGAGGCAGGGTAGAATACCTCCACCTTAGACCTGATAGCCACAGAAGGCAACCAAAAGGAAAGTCAGTGCCTATGGGTATAACTGGGCCAACACGTCACTGGGGGACTGATTCTCCACTTTGGGGGTTAAACGCAAGGCTGACCACATTGCGCTTCAAAAATTATATCGTGCGATATCGAAAAGAGTGAAAAACCGGATGTTCTAATTCGCGACAACATAACCGGGAATAGACAAGTCTGGCAGAATCTTTTAAGGAAGGCCATGGCTCAAGCAGGGCTCTTCTGTCTATACTGATGAAATCGTTGCAGTCATATGAACTAACACTAAGCATAAGTGTATGTAAATTTTTAGTTTTCTTGTGGTGGGGTGAGATTGAGTCCACTTGGTACGTCGGCCACTAATTGGCGTATTGTACCAGCCCTGGATGATAGATGATGATGATTGATCGGTGGAATGAGAATTGGCAGGGGAAACCGAATTGCTCGGAGATAAACTACCCCAGCGCCACTTTGTCCACCACAAATCCCATGTGACCTGACTTCGGCTCGAACCTCTGGCCACCGCGGTGGGAAACCGGCAACTAACCGCCTGAGTTATGACTTGGCCACTATATAATTTTGTAACTTGCCGGGATTTAAGATTAATTCTCAGTCACGTCAGTTCGAAATGTGTCGTGTTCTAAACAAAAATATCCTGTATAGTCAGATTTTCAGTTCCCTCCGCTACAACCGAATAACACGGAGCGGGTTACCGTGGCGGCAACGCACTACTCTAGACTTATATTCCCGGAGGTGCTCCGTTCGAATCTTGACCGGGGCACCGAGTATTTTGACTGAGATTTCTCGTTGTTCTACTAGACTCTCCAAGAAAACATCTGGATGCAACCACTACTGCGTCACAGCGCCTCGTCCAAAATTATTCCAAATTCATTAATCATCCTACCATTCGACTGTGTATCGTGTAGATCCTGAGAGGATCATAGAAATACGCAAAAAAAATTGAACCACCTTTATTTTTTAGAATTAAGCAGTGCACTCTTAAGAAAAAAGACAGATATCGTGGTTGGAAATACTGTACGATGTTACTCCTCGAATGTCCCACGAATCCCTATATAGAACTCTGCTACACTTACAGGGAAATTGAGTTGTAAATCGGCTGGTACATGCACAAAGGTAAACTGTATACAAGACTGCGTGGCTATATGTTTACGTCTTTCAGTGATGGCAATGTTCATTTATCATTGTATTCTGTCTAGATGAGTGAACACTGGTCTGCATTACTGGTCATGTACAAGGTGCCCTATTGTATCTGCGGCATCCCTTTATATGCGTGTATCTAGGAATGTACTGAGCCCACATCACATCGCTTGTTCAGCTGCAATAAGATTTCTGATACGGTCTGACTTTAGAGTGGAAGAAAGAACGGAGAAGAAAGGGTGTACCATATAAACTATTTTCTAAAGGTGATTAATTTCAAGACGTTGGTTTGTGACTTGTTAGGCATCTATCATAATGCAATATGTAACACGAAAGTCGAGAATTTTCTTTCCATTCTCAATGATAAACTTGGAAAAAAGTGCGGCCGGACTTCATGGAATTCTTATCCTGAAGATCTCAGATGTATTCTTGGTCGAAATCGGGCATCTTGACTGAGATGTATCCCTCCAGGTACATTGTGGAATAAAGGAAAAAGGTAAAGTTGTCCCTGTGCTTAACTAATTAAGCGCTATGCCATGAAGGCGTATGGGAGTGGATGTATAGATCCATATTTTCTTGACCTCGGTGCAGACCGCGCCATAGCTCAAGCGGTTAGTCGCTGGCTTCCCACCGCGGCGGCACGTGTTCGATTCCGGGTCTGGTCAAGTGGGATTTGTGGTGGACAAATTGGCGCTGGGGCAGAATTTCTCCGAGTACTTCGGTTTCCCCTGCCAATCTTCATTCCACCAAATTGTCCATCATCATAATCGCCCTTGGCAAGCTATAATAGGCCAATCAGTGGCCGCCGTGCCAAGTGGACCCAGTTGGACTCCACCCCCCACTAAGCTAATTTTTACATTCTATAATCAGGTCTTCTTTGTAACGATTTTACTAGAATTTATTTATGCCTTTATAAATATATTATACTTAACTCGTCTTCTTTCTTCGTGTATCCCGCTTGTAAAGAGCAAAGTAAGTGTCCCTGTGCTTAATTAATTAAGCGTAATCACATAAAACAAAAAGGGGAAGGGAAGTGTAGCCACGCCATTCTTTGAACTCGGAACTAGATGGAGATGAGTGCTCAGCTTCATTCCCCGGCCGCTTTACCACCGATACTGAGTGGGCCCCAGAGCCAGTCTAGATGTTGTGGAGTAGAGAAAAACCTCTTGCCTCTGCCTCGAGTTCCCGCTTGTATTTTTTAACAAATAATTTTACACCTGGAAGCTTGAAAACATGAAAATTATATTTAGGCAATCGAGTCATATTTCACAGAAAACAAATTTGGTCACATTTAAAATCTGTTAATTCTGTTTGGGGAAATAGTCGTGTTCTATTGTGAGACTTGTAAGAACCCATATATACACTGTGTGGGCAAAATGCAGGTTTTAGTTTCTCATGTGCGTAGTAAATACTAGACAGTGTTGTGGTCGTGAAAACTATCGATCTCGGGACTTTGAAGGATTCGCACGTGTTCTGCCTCCTTGAATGCGAACACATTTTTCATTTATCAGTGGGTGCCGCCTATATATATATATATATGTGTGTGTGTGTGTGTGTGTGTGTTTGTGTGTGCGCAATGCGTCCTAAACTGTTGAATGGATTTTATTCATATCCCGCATTTAAGAGTGTCGGTGCCCTGTGGTTATGAAGATTCCAGTTCGAAATTTACGAGCCCTTCAAATCGGTACTAAAAATGGCGATTTTAAGGAAGACGGAACGGATGATTTTGACTAAATTTTATTAAAATATTGGACCACTTACCAAAGGAGCCGGGATAGCGCAGTCGGTATAACGACTGGCTATGGGCTGGACGACCGAGTGTTCGGAGTTCGAGTCCCGGTAGGGTCAAGAATTTTCCCCAATCGCCCAGACCGGCTCTGGGGTCCACCCAACCTCCTATACAATAGATACCGGAGGTAAAGCGGCCGGGGAGTGAAGCTGACGACTCGCCTCCAACTAGTGCCGAGGTCAGGAAAATGTGGATCTATACATTCACGCCCCATGTTTTCATGGCGTAGTGCTTAGTTAGGCACAGGGACAACTTTGTCTTACCACTTACCAAAATAAAACTGCATATGTGATATTTTCAGTAAAATTGCGGTACAAACGCAAGGGCCGAAAATCGAAATACCGATTCTGTCGAAACTGGTTTTACCGGTTTGACGAATGTCATTGTTCATATTCAATAACCGCCACTGGTCTATCCACGAACAATCCATTTCTTTTCCAAGGTAACGTAGTAATTGAACAGATTTTAATTTTCATGTTCATGAATGAATGAATGAAGGCGGTACGTCCTCTGTCGCCTAATGGTTAGAGTTCCTGGCTACAGATCCAGAGGTCCGAGTTCCATTCCCGGAGCTACCAGATTTTTACTGAGAAATAGTGGGTCTGGAACGGGGTCCACTCAGCCTCGTGATGATATTTGAGGAGCTATTTCAAGGAAATAGCGGCTCCGGTCTAGAAAACCGAAATTAACGGCCGTGGGGATCCGTTGCGCTGACCACGTGACACCCTCTATCCGCTAAAGTTGGCACTAACTTCGCCGACAAGCAGCGGTCGCTCGGTCGGTATAGTTCGCTTGCGGACTAAAAACCACGGAGTTGGTTTTGAAGGCGGTACATACAGTTACTAAGGGTAATTGGCCCCTATAATATTCACTTTCTGTTTTCTGAAGGCCCACGTGTCATTTCCATGCGCCATGGCATGATTGCCATGTATTATATGGTCTTTGTTTGATTTTGTTATTTTGTTTTTCCTTCCTACGCTCTTGTCGTCTGCTCTGCCAGATACACACTGTAACTCTGTTTCGTATTACTCCATACATAATATACCATAATGCAAATAGCATTGCTCGTATTTAAATATGTTGCTGACATCACAAAATGTATCTTTATTCATCGATTCAATAATACATTGGCCAAGAAACATATGTGAAGGAATTTGTTTCCAAGATGCAAATCAATATAACATTATATGGTAGGCCACATAGAGAAGTCAGGTAGGCACATATAAATACATATATTAAAATAACATTAGTTTATGTACTACTTGATTGAATATTCCGTGACGATTCCGCAGTAACGGTAGGTAAAACCGGGTTTGAAAACGCTGTTTTCAATTCGATCTCGAATGCGGTACTACGCCGCAACTTTATTACGGCTGTACTACCACCAACACAGCAACAGGACCACCCATTGCGAATGTTGAATGTCCACATATTCAGTTGTCAGTAGCGAAATGCAAAGGAACTCGCGAATTTAAATGTAAATGTCTGTTGTTTTGAATGGTTGCAGGAAAACTTTTGCTGGTCACTTTGCAAGCTGCAAGTTGAAAGCGCTTTTATTACAAGTTTTTATTGCAGTTTTGAATAAGAAGATTGCTGTATTCTGGAATGTTACGTCATGCAGTCTGATAGAAATCTACGAGACTACACGGCGTAACATCCCAGAAAATAGTACGCCTCTTAGTCACCGCTCTGAGAATATGAAGTGTTCCGGATTTTGAATAAGCAGTTACTTTATACTTTACTTATATTGTTAAAGTAACAGGCCGTGAAGGCCCATAGGGATGTGAGACGTTGAGGCTCCCACATCTTCTCTAGACAATCGGCTCACAGTTGGCTCATGTGCCCGCCTCCTTTTACCCGCCGAGGAATCTTCCTAGTACACAGAGGCTGAGTCGACTCCAGAGCCATATTTCGGCTGGAAGGATTAGGTAAATTGAAAAATATTCAGTGACCACATCGGGAATCGAACACGTGACTTTCCGGCTTGTAGCATAGTGCCTCAACGAACTACGCTGCCGCGTGCCCCCTCTTACATTAAGTATATATGTAAAATGTTAAGGAGATGTTAAAATTGTCTCTGTGCTTAATTAATTAAGTACGGCGCCATGATGACTTAAGAGGTAGTGGAGGTATACCTTTATTCATGACCTCTGCACTAGTATATGGTTCAGAACTGAGCTCTTGTGAACACGGCAACGAAAAATGAGGAAATATCTTGACTAGTTAAGAAAAAATCGTCTTCTATAGAAGAAGCCTACCCTTTGTACTTTTGTTTCTTCCTTGGCACTACAGCCCCAGTGGGCCTCGGCCTACCTCAATGAACTTCTCCGTTCACTTCGGTTTGTCTAGATCTTACACATTAGGTAGGACTCCTTGGGCGGGTGATCAGCTCGTCGCAAGGCCTCTACCTGTACACAAACACAGAAAAACGCACACACACAAACTAAACATCCATGTCCTGAGTGGGATTCGAACCCACGATCCCGGTTTCCAAGCGAGCGAAGACAGTGCATGCCTCAGACCGCTCAGCTACCGTGACCGGCGCCTCCTGTACTTTATTAGCTAGAAATATGGAAACCTTGTTTTTATATATTTTGCAGATTGTAGTAATGGCATAGCAGCGAACATATGTAGACAGTAACTCATTTACGTAGTATTTAACATTTAGACTGAATTATTAATTCTCGGTAGTTTAAAATTTAATTACACATGTGGCACTGGTTCGGACATAATCCCATCCTCTGGGTGACAGAAGGGGACACTGCTGTTGTGCAGCGGGGATGGGGTTGTTGTTCTGAATTATAGGATTCGCGGTTATCGCAGTGCAGGAGAGGAGGGGGAATCCCGGTGGAGCGCAGTTGTGCATCACATGCAGCTCGGGAGATTCGGGGTCGATTATTTTGGCTCAGTGACACAGTTTTATCCATTAACCCTTCTTGTAACGGAATCCCAAGGACTTTGGATTTTGTTTCTTTTTCCCAGAGGTATTTATCTGTGGATCCTACAGATATTGACCTGTTTGTGAACAGAACCAAAAGTCAGAAATCAATGCTACATATGTAGCCCTACTGCACTGTTACACAACAGTATACTCGAACAAATATGTTACTTCGGTCAGCCTTTGTTTCATTCTCTTTTATCTCTGCTTCGTCCGCCCTTCCTTTCTTTTTTCATTTCCCGAATAACCTGCGTACGTTTTGTCAGAGTTCTCTGAGCTGATGACTTTATTATTTCCTGCCATGCAGAACATGACACAATCCAATTCATTATTATTTCCTTAAACAGCGAAATACTCGTGGAGTATCTGTGAATTTCATAAATCAATTTTCACTCCATCGTGACTAAATTAAAGAAAAATTCTTAAATTGAAAATTAATTGGAAACGTTAACATAATTTCACTTCACCACATTTCAAAGTACCATTTATATTCACATTGGTCTTGTAATTATATAAGACCCCATGTGTTTTAACATTCATAATGCCAGATACAACACTTTGAGAGGGGTTGGGGGGGGTCATATTCTCATTCTTGTCTACGTGCTGTGTATATGGAAGATGGATCGCATTTTGAAGGTGGAATAGATGGATGGTTGGTGATGAAGCTCTGTTGTCTGAACAAATTGGATTGCGGACAGACAGACAGACCAGCGGGCCATAGTTAGGAAGCGTGCTGATGGACCGGATTGTGTTCGTCTTCTGTTTCCCCTTGTTCCTGCCGCCACATCGCTCATCTGTCATACTTCTCCCTCTGCTCGACACAAGCGCTCTCCGTGCAGAAATTTCTGCATTCCACACATGTCAGTATGTGTCCACATATGACAGAGATTAAAAGTCCTCGTTTCGTTCAACATGTGCGTATGTTTGGTGACGTTCCCCATCACCCGTTCTCTCGCTCTCTCTCATACACACACACACACACAGACATATGCCGTTCTAAATATAGGCGAACATTCCTCCTGTCTGTGAATATCACGTGACTAAAGCTCATATGCGTGCTTCAATCGTTCTTCTAACCCCCACCTCCCTTCCATTTAAAATTTTTACGTAACAGCCTGTTATTCGTTATAACCTTGTACATAAATATGACACAAATTTATTAAAACGTGGCGAACAAAAACTTCTTTTTAATTAACACTATCTCTCTTAAAATATCTAAATTTGTAGTGTCTTTTTTTTTTTTTTT
>NW_019725416.1:1341345-1356405 GCF_002891405.2 Cryptotermes secundus | reverse complement strand
GTTTTTTTTTTTTTTTTTTTGGTTTCTTGGGGTGGGTTGAGGCTGAGTCCACTTGATAGGTCGGTCACTATTTTGGCCTATTGTACCAGCCCCGGATGATAGACGATGAGTGTGGATCTATCGGTGGAATGAGAATTGGTCGGGGAAACCGAAGTACTCGCAGAAAACCTACCCCAGTATCACTTTGTATACCACAGATCCAACATGACCTGATATGGACCCGAATGCGGGCCGCCGCGGTGGGAAGCCAGCGACTATCGGCCTAAACCAACTTGTAGTGCTTAGTTTTGGAATTAGAATTGCTTATTCGTTTTAATTTTTCAGTAAGTGTAGTCTATTTCCTTTATTACCAAAATGGGTAGAGACTCACACGAAACACTTAACAACTATATTTAAAACAAACGAAGGCTGAAACATTTCAGTTTAATTTTCGTGTATAGTGAGTGGTACTTCTTGATATTAAAATCACTCTTGGTCTATATATTTTTGTATCCTTACGACTTGTCGGAGAAAAACATGTCTCTATATCTGTGAAGAAAATGTTGTTCTAGTTCTCGTGAGTACATTTTAAAATATTTATTAATGACCTTCGTATTTTAAAATACCCATTCTGGAGGGTTTATCAGAAGAGCTTACAGTTTCTTACGAAAGGAATGAGTGTTTATTTATTTCTGATTCAAATAAAGACGCCTCCAGTAGCTCAGAATATCATACCAGCGTCGAATAATAGGGTGATAGTGAATAATGAATTAGAAATTATATTGAATTCAGTGATCGTATCCTAATTAGAGGCACTCTCCCGGAATTTCCCCGGAGAAACTGAGAAGACAATGATACACCTCAACTAGGATGGCCTGTTTCCGGACCAAGGTTTCAAACCGGGACCTTCCAAATACGAAATAAGGGTTCTACATACTCGGCTGCGTCATTCGATGATAGGAGTGAGATATTCATAAAGATTACAAGTGATTGTTTCATGTATACACAAACAGAAACAAATTCCGTCGCCTGTAGTGTGCAAGCGAACTATACCGACCGAGTGACCGCCGCTCGCCGGTGAAGTTAGTTCCAACTTTTGCGGATAGAGGGTATCGCGTGGTCAGCGCAACGGATCCCCACGGCCGTTAATCTCGGTTTTCTAGACCGGAGCCGCAATTAGGAGAGGCTATAACGCAACAAGCCGATGTTTCAATGCGTTCCTTCATTACATACACATTTCTAGCTGGTAATTCATCCCCTGAACGCTAAATTAGAGTGAGGCAAGTTGGTTTAGCTGTGTTACATCAATAACTGCTTGTATTTCGACATTAATTTCTGAAAATTAAAAGCAGCAATCGTTACATGCACATGAAAAGCGAAACATCGCATATAACTCTGAGCATATCGGCAGAGAAGTGTGTGGTAGTTACGTACTTGTCTCGTTATAATTAAATCCTGCAGTAGGGGAAGAGACTGACAACCCCCCTTATTCACAATTACCGCAGGAATTTATGCGAGGTGTGGCTGTGTATTTTTCCCCCCATGTTATCTCAGATCTCATCCGAATTTCAGCAACAAGCGCCGACCGACCTTCACAAAGTTTCAAGTTAGCCTATTGACTGACTTACTGATGACTGGCTGAATATCATGCATGAAGAAACATTTAAAATCAGAACATTACAAATTTCAAATAACGTAGAAGGAATTGCAGTTAATATTTATCATCAATTGCTGCGGAAAGGTCATCATGATTTGTGTTCGTGAAGCCTTTGGCTTTAATCTTAACATGTGAGACAGCTATCCGCAACTTTCCTTAAAATTTAATATATTTTATTTCTATTCTAACACTATTGTAACTCAGTATGGGATAACTATAGAGGGGGGTTTGGATTGGATATTGGATATATTGACCACTTATTCTCGTACACACGACTCGGAGCAACAAGCAATTACAGCGTCATCGCTAATTTCCACACACTTAACAAACCACTAACGCACACGCTAAGTTTTTTCCATCCCGCACTGTCCTCACTTGTAGTTTGCTGGTAACGACTTCTAACAATGGCTGCTTCTGGGTTAAACTCATCTCTGAACTACGGCTCCCTTCCATCTGAACTATTTTTGCCTCAGTTGACCTCATTATAACCTCTTTGAGTGGAGGGAGTAGAAAGCACCGTTTCCGAGAGTACCTCTCTTTTGCATTCATATCCATTGCGGCGGGAACGTGTTTACCTGGCCGTTGCTTAGAAGAGGACTCTTCAAGCTACAGTATGACGAATCAATCACAAACAAGATGATTTCTCTCGTCTAACAATACTAAGTACAGATGATGATTTCCTCTTCGGTAATATCTAAATTTCTGACTTAATTAATCCTGAAAATAAATAGGCATGTATTTAGACTACTATAATTTAAATTAATACCAAGAATAGTAGGGCAGTAAACATGCTTAACCTTCGTAACGCTGCTGTGTATGAAATTAAAATGAATGAACCTTTATATAAGTACATTTCAAGTTTATAGAGTGTGGATTACTTGACTCTGACCGTGTCATTAACAGACACGCATCAGACGCTTTGCAATTAATTGAAATAGACCTATGCTGTAAGAGAAATTGGTCCAGAAGTCAGTTAAACTGAAACATTCTCTCGTATTAATATGAATGTTCAGATTTAAACCTGCCACTCAATTTGTGTAATGGTATCCCAGCGTTGTAAATTGTACACTGAGCATGGAGCATCTCAGGACTATTAGGCTTATTTTGGACTCTATCCATTGTCCGATATGTAGAAGACAAAAAACAACAACGTTTCGGAGACTGGGGCAGAATAAACCTACTTAGTTGAGCCCGTCACTGGACCCAGTGATTGAGACTAGCTCTTTCTAACGGACCCAACTGAGTAGGTTTATCCTGCCCCATCCACCTGAGGACGGAGACAGATCCAGTCTCCGAAACGTTGTGGTTCTTTTTCTTATATATATATACCAGAAAATGGATAGAGTCCAAAGTGAACCTTATAGTTCTGTACAGCATACACCATCGTCAGAATCCTTTCAAGTCTAAATTGAGAATCTCATTATAAAGAGTTTTGTAAATTTCATAAGCAATAAAACAAATTATAATATTTTAATATACATTTTATTAAACAGTTATCCGATTTGGGGACTATTTTATGTTTATTTAACATCCTTTACAGTTTTATATCCTATCGAACCTTTTGCCGCTGATTTCATGTAGAGTGTTTAATTTGTTAATCTGAGATACAGGACCTTGAATGTTTTCTACCTCCTCTAATTCTCTTCTCTACTCTAAATTGCAATGATTTATAGACTTTATTTTCATGGTAGATCATAGTTCATACTCTAAGAGAACGGCAAACTATAGGCGTCACGTGCAAATCGGTGATTGTGCGCTTGCGCTCAACATCTCGATGCGCAATAATGCAAAGTAGAAGAGAGGTAGTTCCCCACCCCTTGTTAGATAGACTGTCAGCACGGCGAATGTCCGGAAACAACTAATATGACTACTGAAAGGCTTGCGTTGATTAATAATAAGTTTCATGTAGGAGGCTATCATCTCACATCTCATTAAGCTCCGTGTAGCGCTGGTTGTCTAAATAAATGTCTGTTATGACAGTCTTCACAGAACTCCTTTATCTCATGAGATCAACGTCAGACTGCGTGTCCCTAGGTTATAATTATTTTTTTAGCCTTCGTTAGATTAAAATTAACATGTTAATTTTTTTACAGTAATGCATATGCCTTAGAAAGTCGGGTTTCTAAATATGTCGTCAGAAATTTAAAATTATTTATCATCAGTTTAATTCCATAACATTTATTGTTATTTAAAATTTTTCAAGGTGTGATCCGTTTCACTTTTTTGTAGGACTGTTAGTTTGTCTAAAGGCCTATGATCTCAATTGTGAGCCGATGATGGGTCAGACGGTATAACAATGGGATACAGACTGGAAGGTTTGGGTTTATTTCTCGTCTGGGGCAAGATATTTTTCTCTACTCCATAGCATTCAGACTGGCTCTGGAGCTCACACAGCCTCATATATCATTGGGACCGAGGTTCTTTCCCCCCGGGGATAAAACGGCAGGGGCGTGAAGCTGATCACTTACCTGAATCTAGTGTCGAGGTCAATAATAATGCAGCTATACCTCCCATAAGTCCTCATGACATTGTGCTTAGTTAATTAAGCACAAGCACAACTTTACCTTTTACCTTTGTCTATGGTCAAAATTAAGCATACTCAATAGAAGGTATAGTTGCCAACATTGCACATTCACGTTTTTCTGAACATATTAATAAAGGAATATTGTGATTTAACACCTTCAAAATAGTGCTCTATTATAAACTATTCAAGTAACTATTATAAATATTAAAATAATATTTGTATACCACAAAGGATTACAGACACCTCAAAATTCTTGTATTGTCCTCACCGATTCACTCTACGTTAGCAAATGCTTGCATGTGCCTGGTATAAATATTACCGCATTCGATCGCCTTTGTTTAATTATCTATAAAATCGCAAGTCTTCTGGAAAACGTGTTTTTGGCTTCTCTTATCTCTATAACGTCTGTCGGAAACACTTTCAACTCAGATAAATATTCATCGCGTTAGGCTGTAGATGCATACAAAAAAGAAACATGCAGGTCTCTAAGTAAAGTGTCCCTTGTTTTCGTTCAACTGTAAAAAAAATGCAAGTGTGTCAACAGATTGTAGTAAATCTTCCCAGTATTTAATTTCATGTAAGTTTATCCCGTGGTTCTCGAATGCGGACCAGCGGATAATCAGGCATAATGAAGCTAATATATAGAGTTTTGTAAATAGTCGTTTTGACGCACCAAAAGCTAGTAAAAAATTTGAATGTTACTAAAGTAATGCCTGTATAGCAGGCTCCGGTCTGTTTTAGTAAACCTATATATTCATTTACACGCAGGCCCATAATCCCACACGGAAGGACACTTCGCTTAATATTTAGCAAGAAAAAGAGACTTTGGTAAACTTCACGTATGTTGGTAGCGCTGGCCCTGCTTATATCATCTTGACAGGACAGCGTAGGAAACACCGTTTCTCTGTTAAAGTTCAATTGTTGCTCAGCGATGGCATGACGTATTCCATTTTTGCACGCGCAGCTATCGGCACGGACTGCGCAGAAAACAATTCCTCTGTTGCTTTTTTACGGACCGCTGCCTAGTAATGGCCAGCTTTTGTGACTCCATAATTCTTGCTTTGAGCGAATATGCTACAATATTATACCCTATATTCATACGTTGCGGCCGGTACACGCAATACATCCCAACGGTCATTGAATTAAAAAATAAATTCCCGCATCTGTACTAACAAAGTTCCCTCCTATTTTGATGCAATAATTGTTAGAAAACAGTATAAAATAAACCAACACCTCCAACATAATATCACCATCGCTTCTTACAGACTCTAGAAAGCTCTCCCATTTATACCAGATGAAACATCTAACCCCATCATAACGCTCATGGAATGGTACACGCAGACTCACACACGTGTACCGTACTGTTCAGTGGTAATGGAATGCAGCATGTTGTTCATGTCCGTAATTGCGACACCTAAATCAAGGCACCCTTTTCTAATGCAGAATATCACAAAGGCGAAGAATCGCCTTACAATTTTAGACTCTTGTTACAGTCTATTAAATGACTTTGTTCTGCAGGGGGAGAAACTCGTAGGCTTATTTTCACTTACTCCACCGAGCAGAGTCTATCTCGAGAAGCTAATAATTGCTAAGCTAATCATATTTTTATTGAACTCAATGATTAAAAAAAAACATATATGTACAGGAGTCCGTGTAACTCTATCCTGATCAGGATGTCGATGAGTCCTGTTTCTTAAAGACCTAGGACTATTCTCGACATTCTAATTCCAAATATTATTTCCAATTTCCGTTACTTTGTTCGTTCCAAAACGTCCTTCCAAATTCGAGGCTTCATAATTTAACGTTTTTTTTTATTATTATTTTCCCCCGTGAGGAGTTTCCAGCGCCCCACTCAATCCCCAGGCTGAAGCACCTTCCGTATTTCGGCGTATTTCACGACTGCACACTTACTACACTATCAGCTACCTTCCACACTCCCACTTAACACGAAATATAAACACATTTTTTAATAATTTAATTGAATCACCTGCTGTAATAAAAGCCTGTTCCTTTGTCATAAAATTTAACAACTTGATGGAACACCTTTAAGTGCAATGGTGGCAAGATATGTATGCATTTGTTTCCTACCTTCCGCGTACAAATGAATTGTTCTCACCACACATATGTATCCTACTCACATATGCTCAGACACAGGTCACAGATGTACTTCCGGACTCTCGGTGCACGAACCCACGTCGTTTAATACGAGTGAGAGTCAGTAAATAGGACACAGATGGATATAAAACGTAAAACATGTGATATTCGAACCTGAAAAAGAAACATTTATTTTTCGATATATCCTCCACCAACATTGATACACTTGTCCCATCGCTTGCGTCGAAACCCGCAACATAGAAGTTTTTTGACTGTTGCCTCGGCTACTTCCGCACCTGGTCGGGAATTAATGGTGACTATCGAACATCCTTGAGGGAATTTCTCGATTCAGTTATGAACCCCTTTACG
Organism: Cryptotermes secundus; assembly: GCF_002891405.2. Classification (NCBI taxonomy): domain Eukaryota; kingdom Metazoa; phylum Arthropoda; class Insecta; order Blattodea; family Kalotermitidae; genus Cryptotermes; species Cryptotermes secundus. The sequence goes on along the minus strand of NW_019725416.1, from coordinate 1,349,782 downwards.
CGGCAGACACTTCCCACTGTAAACAGGAAACATTTCTGTATGAATATCCTTTGCATTGAGTCCTTTTACCTACAGCAAAACGCTGCTCTTCGGTCGTCATTTTGACTACTAAAACCAGCATTTGCACACGCGCATGCGCGTCTGATACCTAGACTGTCATGAAACTGGACTGTGTTGCTACCTTGTGATACACATGAAATCATATTACGGCCATTACAGCTGTTTTACTTCACATGTGACCTGTTTACTGATTCTCCCTCGTACGTTTATGTTAACGTATTGTTAGAAATTACTGAAACGAATAGAATGTTGTAGGATTTGATGTTCTTACAGCGGTGGTTATGAAGCTCTCTACTGTATCTTCTGGTATATAACACCATGCAGTCCGTTGATAGTCAACCTGTGTTTCGGAGAAATATGTCGACCCATTTTTCAGGATAGAAGAATAAAACATACATGAAACTAATTTGAAAGCACATGCTTCCCACATGCTTATTCTTCTATCCTGAAGATGGAGACGACATGATCTTCCGAAACCTCAGTTCACTTTCAACCGACTACACGACGGTATATCGCAGAAGATGGAATTCAGAACAGTCTGTTGCTAAAAATATATCTTTAATGTTATAAACAATAATTTAAAAATAAGTGTAGGCCTGTTGCATGTTCCTGGTCATCTGCTCCTCCGAGAACCTTGGACTCCATTGCGACAGATGCTCATTCCTCTTTGTCGTTTGACTGTTGCTTTAATCTCTTCAGTCTTAAGTTCTCATAAATAATTATCTACATGTTCCAGCCATCTCAGGCGGGGGTTTTCTGATTTTCTTCTTTCTCCTGGCTAAATTTCAGACGCCTTAAACAACTTATTACATATAAGAGTGTTACTTACTTACTTAAGGCAGCACAATAGACCACTGTAGGTCGCGGTGCAGGGGCCGAGAAGGCCCACCCCTTATACATACGTTATACATACTTACGGAGCCGAGCCCTTCTTGAGAAATCAAGTCCGCAGCTACTTAAGAATTTCCAAGCATTTTATGGAATCCGAAGGCTCATTACCATGTTCCCAGGAGCCCTCCACTGGTCCGTATCCTGAGCCAGATCAATCCAATCAATACCATCACATCCTATCTCTCTAAGATTCATTTTAATATTGTCCACCCACCTACGTCTTGGCCTTCCCAGTGGTCTCTCTCGTTCTAGCTTTCCCACCAATATCCTGTATGCATTATTTTTCTCCCTCATTCGTGCTACATGCCCTGCCCACCTCATCCTCCTTGACTTGATCATAGTGTTAGAATAATAAAATGGTTATAATTAATTGTTTGGGATACGAGATTGAAAATCGTAATAAGAACAAGAGGAGCCTGTGCTGCAGTGATACAACTGTAATAGAATATATTAAATAAGGTTATATATTACGTAGGTCTATAATGCTTGGTATACTCGTACTGTATGTCTTATACTTTTTAAATTATTTTTTTATTTTAATACAGGTATTATTATTTTTATTGCTAGTGGGGCGAGACTAAGTCCCTTGTACTGCGGCCACTTCTGGCCTATTGTACCAGCCCCAAATGTTAGGTGAGGGTGATTGTGGAGCAGTTGGTTGAATGAAGATTGACAAGGGAAACCGAAGTACTCGGAGAAAACCTGCCCCAGCGCCACTTTGTCCACCACAAATCCCATTTGACCAGACCCGGGATCGAACCCGGACCGCCGCGGTGGGAAGCCAACGACTAACGGCTTGAGCTATGGCGCGGCCTTAATACAGGTAACTATATAGCTAAATTAACTCAGTGGAGCGCATGTCATCAAGTGAATAGTGAATCCTTTATTCAAGGAAATAACCATAGTTTATGTAACACAGAGGTTCATTATCATATTCGAGAGAGTTCCTCTATGTTGTTCCCTTTATTCTTTTCTTTTATATTTACATATTCCGCTGAAATATATATGTCATAAAGTGAAATTATTTCGTACTATTAAGGAGATTGGTCGAAAGTAAACGTAGACCTGCATGTGTAGGTCTCGTCACTAGAATGCAGGACATAGTCATAATATAATATAAAGAAAGAAAAACTCCGTGGCCTGTAGTCCGCAAGCGAACTATACCGACCGAGCGACCGCCACTCGTCGGTGAAGTAAGTGCGAACTTTAGCGGATAGAGGGTGTCGCGTGGTCAGCGCAACGGATTCCCACGGCCGTTAATCTCGGTTTTCTAGACCGGAGCCGCTATTTCCATGAAATAGCTCCTGAATTATCCTCACGAGGCTGAGTGGACCCCGTTCCAGACCCACTACTTCTCAGAAAATCTGGTAGCGCCGGAAATCGAACCCGGCACCTCTGGATCTATAGGCAGGAACTCTGACCACTGGATCACAGAAGCAGTCCCATAATATAAATATAAACAGTAATTATTATAAAATGTGAACTGAGATATCTGGGAACGACATTAAGGAATCAGAATTACATTAAATAAGAAATTAACGTATCAAATTCGGAGAGAACTTTCCTCTATTCCCTTCCGAGTATATACTTCCCGTATCCTATAAGAAATCTAAAGATAAAAATATCATATGTAAAACTATATGACCTACTTTTATCTGTCTCTTGTATAGGTCTCTCACGAGAAAGAAATTTAGAGACTTTCAGTGTTTGGGACGAATGTTGGTTAGAATAATTTATTTAACCTATGAGGAAGGAAGAAACAAGGAGATGGAGAAAGATGCAGAAACTTCATAAAATTTACCCTTCCTCAGATATTAGAATGATCAAATATAAGATGAAATTGGTGGGACATGCAGCATGTATGAGAGAGATAATATTGAAAATTTTAGAAGGAAACTGATAGAAACAATTATTTGCTAGACAAAGGCGTACATGGGAAGATAATATTACAAATCATCTTAAAGAAACAGGGCATAAGAGGAGGAATTGGAGTCCTCTAGATCAAGGGTATCCAAAATACAGCCCGCGGGCCACATCCGGCCCGCGAAAAATTGTGCAGAAATGTGACAATTGAACTAATTTTCCTGTGAGTACTGATAAATGTGATTCAGAGCTTATTGGCCTGACATATTATACTGCAGTTCGATGGCTTAGCTGTGGAAAGNCAGTGCTCAGGAAATTAGATTGTTTCAAAATCCGTTTGACTGTGATGCTGCAGATGTCCCAAGTCAAATTCAAATAGAAATTATTGAACTTCAGGAAAATTTTCATATTAAAGACAAATACAAGGAAATTTGATCGAATTTTAGAAATTTCTGAACTCTGAGCAATTTCAAAATTTAAAGAAATGTGCTTGTAAATTTATCTCCATTTTTGGGACGACATATCTGTGTGAACAAACTTTTTCCAAGATGAAATACATCAAGTCGAAATAGAGGGCAAATTTATCCGATGAACATTTAAAGTCGCTACTTGTGATTAGAGTTTCAAAATTTGAACCTAAATTTAATCAGGTTTTAAGAATATAAAAAAGAGTTCCATCATTCACATTAATTGTTTTATTATAATTTGTGATGAAAATATGAACATTTGCTGCTACTGTCTGTTGTCATTAATATACGATAATTTATTCTCATGTACTTTGTATTTAGTTTATGAAATTCTGTGCTTTCAATAAAACTCATATACCTAGAGTTATTAATTTCTCATTTTATCCGGCCCGTTGAAAGTGCTGAATTACCTAATGTGACCCGCGTTTCGAAAAGTTTGGAGATCCCTGCTCTAGGCTATTATAGGGTCTAGTGGCTGTAGCCTATGTTGTTAAATCGGCAATGAGCCTTCAGATTAAAAAAAGTAGTAATTTCTGGAGCAGCTGAACGACTGTTGCCTTGTCAACGTAGTTTTTGCTTCAAGGAGGTAGTTGTACTCCCTATTTGTAGAGAGTTAACCCATGTAGTTTGTTGTAGTTCCAAAATAAATCGAAGTCTTGCTCCTATTGCTTTCTGTAGGTAACATAATGAGATGTGGAAAAAGAAGGTTGCGAATATTAATGTTTCGTTGCCATTTGGATATTAAGCGGCTTATAACTCGTAACTTATGCATGTGTGCTGTTTGGTCTGTATGCAGTATCGCCTTAGTTCCATACTTTGCAGAGAATATAAATTTACAACCATGTCTTTAATAGTTGGCAGGTCATTCAGTGACCTTAAACTATTGTTGCAATATTAATAGGAAAGGAAGGTGTAGATTTTATAACATTCAGCCTTTAAGTATGGCAATAAATCTCCGACATGTCTAATTTTCATTTACGAGTATATCCTTCCCTCCTTCAAAAATTTAAAAATTAAGATACATTAACTTATGATTTTATCTGTTGTTTTATATGGGTGTAAAACCTGTACCTGGCCCTAAGGCTGTTTGAAGGCAAGGTGTGAAGAGATATTCCTGTTTGGACCTAAGATAGATGAAGTAAAAGATGGACAGAGGCATTGTTATCAAATCAAGCATGTTAAGATGGGTGGGACATAGAACACGCATATGTAGATGAGAAATGAGTGCAAAATTTTTTACAGAAAACCTAAAATTTAGAGGTAAATGAAGACACCTAGATGCTGAAGATGTTCTTGTAATAAATGAACCCTAAAAATATAAGTTATGATGACATGGACTGTACTCATTTGTTTCAGTACAAGGTTCAATGGCGGACTCTTATGAACAGAGTAATGTACCTTAGGGTTTAATAACAAAGGGGAAGTAACTGAACAGCTGAGCAAATTTCAAGAAAGACACTGAAGTATAGAGTTATTTAAATGAGTATACTGGTAACAAATGCTAGAAATGAATTCTGTTTCGTGAAAGTTGTCAGTAACTTGGAGCATGTAGCTGTAAAATCTCACAGTACAACGAAATTTTAATCAGAGATACTTTAAATGTTTCAGACAATTTGGTTTATGTAGAGAATATTGTTAAGTGGTGTCAGGGACAAGTAAGTTATAAAGAACTACATTTCACAATATTCGTGAATTGACTATATTCTAAGATGACCGCGCCATAGCTCATGGGGTTTGTCGCTGGCTTCCCACCGCGGCGGCCCGGGTTCGATCCTGGGTCTGGTCAAGTGGTATTTGTGGTGGACAAAGTGGCGCTGGGGTAGGTTTTCTCCGAGTACTTCGGTTTCCCCTGCCAATCTCCATTTCACCAATTGCTCCACAATCACCCTCACCTATCATCTGGGACTGGTACAATAGGCCAGAAGTAGCCGCAGTACAAGGGACTTAGTCCCACACCACTACCATTAAAAATATTCTAAGATACGATGTGTTTAAAACCTCTTAAGGCATCGTCCTTTTATGAGTGTCAGAATAACGGCTTACAATTTAAAACCGCTCTTATAGAATGCACTTACGAAGTGGCAAATTACAAAATTATACCTCTCTACTATAAAGACATCGTAATTAGCAATGCATTTATAATACATAAGAAAAGAACGGAAGCGCGAGAGGACTAACTGATATCAGAGGCGGAAGTCGCACAGCTGTAGCCTTAAGACGTGTTAAAACATGTCATTTGTTAGGCGTTCACACAGAACAGTTCACAACTCAGGGACATGGAGGACCCATGTGATGCGAACTGCTGCTTTCAACAATGATACATATCTTCCTGCTTTTACTTCTAAGCATATCAGTTCGATTCCCACCTGGCGTTATGCCATCAGTAGATAAATAAGTAACCACATGACCTGTATGTGACGTAACTCATTAATATTACATAGCCGGTCTCTCATGTCTGTCACGAAATCGTGCATGTTTATCTCACTTTAATCCACGTTTTAGATCCAATCTGACAACCCGTTAGAAAATATCTTTTTACGGTTACTTTACGGCGCTCTAAGACTCTATACTATACTGCATCGAATGATTAATGTACTGAAAAGATTTGTAGAGAAATTATCATCTTTTTATCAAGGAACCACATCGGCTTTTGTTTGGAGGGACTGAGTAAACCCACGAAAAACATCGATCACGATAGCCGGTGTCCCAACCGCCAGAATATAAAGTTACATAACCTTCCCGCTCAGTGTTACCTATGTAAGCTGCCACAGTCCTTGCTTTCAGCAAATGCCACAATATTAAAGCGAACTGTGAAAGTTTGAGACATTTTGTAAGGATGTCTGGATGTACATTATATAGCATCAAATGATAGGATGAATGATCGTTTTTAAATTTGGAAAGGATTTGAAAGGAAGCTATTGCGACGTAAGATGCTGTCCAGATATTTACCAGTAAATATATCTGACCTTAGAATAAGCGATGTCCCCGCCGAAATTCGAACCAAGAACCTCTAGATTAGAGGCCTAGAGCTTTACCGCTAAGCTAGTCAGCTCGGTAATAAAAGCTATGAAATTCCTTTTTATTAGGAAAGCAAAGACGATTATTAAAAATGACAGGAGTCAGCAGTATCAAGCAGAAAATACATTAATTATTAATTATTTATTAATCCAATCTGTGGCAATACAAATCGTATATTCGCATTTATTTAAGATATTCGCCAGGAAATACCTCAGTGCGACAGGGGCTGAAGTAACTCAGGCAGTAGACTACGCCATAGCTCAAGTGGTGAGTCGATGACTCCCCACCGCGATCCCGGGTCTGGTCAAGTGGAATTTGTGGTGGACAAAGTGGCGCTAGGGCGGGTTTTCTCCGAGTACTTCGGTTTCCCTTGCCAATTTTCATTCCACCAAATTCTTCATCATCAGAATCACCCGGGGCAGGCTACAATAAGCCAATCAGTGACCCCCGTGCCGAGTGGACCCAGTTGGACTCCCCCACTAAGCGAATTAAAAAAAAAAACTCAGTCAGTATAGTGGCTATGCTGAGATTTTGGATGACAGAGGAATCGGAGTTCTATACTTGGTAGAAATTTCCCTGTTATCCCCATCGTTCACACTGGTTCGTATTGACTGGGAACAGGGACTCTTTCCAGGAGGATAAAGAGGCTGGGATTGAAGCTAACACTTCACCTCCGCCTAATTCCGAAGTTAAGAATCAGTGGAACTGTTCCTACATTACCCTTAACATCGCCATGGCGAGGGAAAGTATTTGGGAATCACAGGGAACAAAATGAGGGCTCCTGTCAGCGTAAATGAAGTAGGTGATACGCAAAAGTTTGTGTTCTACGCTCTTCCGTTTACTCCTCTATTCTGCTCCTTGGGAAATGCTTGAAACAGAAAGTTGACTTAGTTAATTTTGCTTAGCCAGCATTTCCTCATAATTGCAATCGCGGTACTGTGCTTCCTGTTGATGTTTGCAGAAAACAAACGCTGTAAAGTTCGGTGACCACATTTTCAACATTCACTAAGCTTCTGTTTTGCCTTTATTATCTCAGCATGAAGTCTTCCCTTTTTATTTATTTTTTTTCTTTCGCTGTCTTCCGCTGGAGCAATACAATGGCCTTCCTTCCGGTTCCGGCGCTCACAATGTATCATTCTTCTTTAAAGTGGATGCTTCTGGTTCCGGATGTGCGCTATTCAACGTTAAGGAAAACTGGGACACAACCCGTGTGCGTTCAGCATGCAGTTTTTCTTGTATGCAAGCGACATAGGGAATTATACATATTAGCAAAGTTTCAGTGGTGAAATTTATAAGGAAAGAAAAGATAGAAGACGTATGACAAATTCACTAGCTGATATTAAAATATATATATTTTAAATAAAATCTGCAGCGTATCCGAAAGATCTGGAACGAATAAGAGCACCAAGTTCCAGATTCATGAAGTAATATATTTAATACTATAACACAGTATTGAGATCCTTTGCAAGACTGTAACAGCTGAATCCTTTGAGAGTAGGAAGGGAACATAATAGGTCTGGCAGAAATAAGTCCTGTTAGATAGAGCGCGAATGGAAAATTCTCAAAGTCTAAAAGAATATATTTTGACAAACCGAGTGGCCCATCATCGAAAAAGAAGCTACTTAGGCTAGCAAATTAAATGAATTATCAAAGTCAGTGGGTTAAGGAAATTCTGAAAGCCTACTAGGTAAAGCAAGTGTCACGTAACTTTGAACAAGGCCAAGAGTAACCTTGAATGCGCAGAAAAAAAAATCATAAGGGGTTGGGTTCGAGGGTGTGAGAAGTGACAGGCGGCCAGTTGTTTACAAACAGCTTGTAGCATAGTGCCTCAACCAACTACGCCGCCGTGTGCCCCGATTATTTATATACTTACTTACTTACTTACTCAAGGAGCTGAGCCCTTCTGGAGGAGCCGCCAATTCTGCAGCTACTCAACAATTTCCCAGCATTTTATGGAACCCGAAGGTTCATCACCGTGTTCACAAGAGTCCTCCACTGGTCCCTACGCTGAGCCAGATTTATCCAATCCATACCATCCCATCCTATCTCTCTAAGATCCATTCTAATATTGTCCACCCACCTACGCCTTGGTCTTCCCTGTGGTCTCTTTCCTTCTGGCTTTCCCACCAATATGCTAT
>NW_019725416.1:1323904-1341337 GCF_002891405.2 Cryptotermes secundus | reverse complement strand
GTGCTACATGACCTGCCCACCTCATCCTCCTTGGCTTGATCATTCTAATTATACTTGGAGAAGAGTACAAGTTATGAAGCTCCTCATTATGAAGTTTTCTCCAACCTCCTGTCACTTCATCCCTCTCCTGTCCAAATATTTTCCTCAACACCCTGTTCTCAGACACCCTCAGTCTATGTTCCGCCCTTAACACTTTCAGATATCCGGGCGGTATAATATTGTCGCGTATCGGGCGTATATCGCGACAAATAAATTCTCGATGTATTCGATGTAGCGAATTTTATTTCACATTCGCACTTACAATCACCCAAATTACAGATTTACAGTTACTGCTATCTGCAGTATCACAATTAGTACACTCCAAATGCCAGAATACAACTGACTAGTTGCTGGCTAACTCGGCGGTAGCTCCAGGACTCACTGACTGACTCAGTACAACTCGACTCGTCGACTGTTACAGTACAACTGACTGTGAATAGCCTTCGCTGCTCCCTATGTAGCCTCGATCGGACAATACGGCCACGTAATAGGCACCCTTATTGCTAGCCACGCTGTCCGGTTACATCACCGCTGTTGATTCGCCTTGCATAGTTACCCGGTTACGGGGCNATATATATATATATATATCGTGCATTACAAGCTTTCATATCTATCAAGCGGCTTGTGAAGATCATCTTCCACCATACTAGATTCCTTCGATATGAACCTGTATTTCCCAGGACACTACGGGCATAAACACAAAGAGCTGTGTAGTTCTTAATTTATAGACGTTCTTCACAGAAGTAAAAAAAAAAGTGTTTTATTCAGAGGTTGGTAGAAGTCAGTATAGCGATGGGCTACGGGCTGAAGAACCAGGATTCGATTTCCGGTAGAGGCAAGCGATTTTTCTCTATTCCAGAGCGTCCAGACCGGCCCTAGAACCCACCCAGTCTCCTATCCAATGGGTACCGGAGGGTCTTTCCTTGGGAGCAAAGCGGCGATGGCGTGACGCTGGCAAAACTCCTGTATCTATTTCCGAGGCCAAGAACGGTGGAGATATATCTACACTCTCCCTCGCGCCTTCGTGGCGTAATGCTAAATTAATTAAGCACAGGGACAACTTTACATTATCTTACATTATGTAGGGGTCATATGTCCGCCCGTCTGTGTCTCTGTATGGGACTTGGCTATATCCGCATATAAACAGCTGAACGGTCTTCCTTAATATCCAGTACATGAGATTTTTACTACAAGTTGTCTGGCAATTCCTATTTTCAGCAAAAGTACCCCATAAAATCCTGTTTTCTTAAGGCCATAAAGAGACTTTTTTTTTCCTTGGCACTACAGCCCCAGTGGACCTAGGCCTACCTCCATGAACTTCTCCGTTCACTTCGGTTTTTCTCGGTCTTACACATTCGGTAGGACTCCTTGGGCGGGTGATCAGCTCGTCGCAAGGCCTCCACCTGTACACAAACACACACAAACTAAACATCCATGCCCTGAGTGGGATTCGAACCCACGATCCCGGTTTCCAAGCGAGCGAAGACAGTGCATGCCAAATAGACTGCTTAGACTGTTGAAACTGGCATATTCAATTCTCTTGCCGCTGTTCTCAAAGATTTCCTGGGACTGCGTGCAAATGCTTCTCGGACACGCTCAACATCATCATTGCTTGTGTTGGGACGTCCGGAACTCTTCTTACTGAGGACACTTCCTGTTTCTAAAAATTTCTTTTTCCAGTCTGTGATACTGTTTCTAGAAGGAGGATCTTTCTTGTACTGTGTTCTGAAGTTCCTCTGCGTTTGTGTGACCGATTTCGTTTCACAAAACCACACCACTGTTTGCGCTCTCTCTTGCGGAGTCGCCATTTTATCAACAATGAACACTGCACTGACAGCTATGAACACGTTCGTAACCTGTAAAGAGGAAAATACACTTTCTGAGTTGATCTTTCCATCATTGCTAAAGGTTTATTTCTATCTCCCTTATTTCCCGAATTATTAAGATCAAAATGTGTCACACCTTTTGTAGACACTCTGTAAAACCTTTAACTGGACCTTATAAGCAGACTGAAGTACGCTTAACAAACAACACTGGCATTGAAATCACTGGCATTACTTTACATGTGCAGAATATTTCAGTGAACCTTATAGCGAATTCGAACATGACTTTGTTCTGGAATCACAGATATTTTCATAAAGGCAGAAGTAATTAATTTTAGTCAAACGAAAAGATAATCATCGAATATGGATTGGGAAATGCAAGCGATAAATTATAATGTGGAGGGCACTGCATTGCCAGTCTTCGTAACAACATGTATGCAACAAAGGTGAACACACGGTTTTCTTCTTAAAAGTTCCTACGTCAAAAATTTAACAAATTAAAAATATTCTTTTAAAAAAATATGCTTTTATCGTGCCTACGTTACAATCTTGAAGTATTCTAGATAAACATAAGCATTTAGGGCTAGTTTTTATTAAAATTCTTAATTATTATTATTATTATTATTACCTTTGTAAGATTACTATGAAGCCTATAGTGGTGATGCTAGGGACGTTGTAGCTTCACAGAGCATAAGAACTCCACCGTTTTTAGCTGTCTCGAGAGTTCCTGCGATGCGTAACAAGAATCATTTTCATGAAGATTGATGGTCATCTTAGCGGTTTGAAGAGCCATTTACGTTTAATGTGACAGGTTAAAGCTGCAAAGAATCAGCTGACGTTTGTGTGTGAAACTATTACTCAACATTACGTAATTAGGTTCTCCTCGCTTGAAGGAGCCTTTCAAAATCCCAAGCCTTCATTCCTACAAGATATTCATGAAGTAACATTTCTTGAATATATTATAGAGCTCGAAAACTGTGATCTTTTCCGAATTCTCTAAATTAATGTAGCATCGTTTTACCTTTAATATTATCACTATGTTCTGGAATGTAGTTATTCTGTAAAATCAGATCAGAGCTTGTGCTCGTAACAAGTATAATCTTAGTAAGTAGGCACTTTGAACTACCCGCATGCACCAGAATCTTTATTCAGAAGCTGATAGACGCAAAATAATAAATAAAAAAAATTCATGATTTTATGGAATCCAAAGTTCATTTTGATGTTCATAAAAGGATTTTACTTCTCCTACCCTGAGGCAGATGAATTCAGATCTACCTTTTCCACCCTGTTCCATTGAGATCAATTTTTATACTGTCTTCACGTCCAGACCATGTCTTCCAGGCTGGTTTCTTTCCTGTGTGCTACTGCTTTAATTGCAGTGGAGAGAACAAATAAACTCTTTCTGTGTTTTCTTCAGCTTCCCGTTTCTTTCAACCCTCCACCCCGCCACCCTAACATTCATTTCACATGATCAGGACCCTGTTGGCAACCACCTTTGGTCTGTCTTCTTCCCTTAATGTACGTGTACGTAATTTACGAGTTTGTTGTTTAACCGTTCTCTCAGTGTCCGACATTGCCAACTCCAATGTTTTTCGAGTACCTTCAAAATCCTATGATGAAAAATCATGAGAACAATATTTAAAAAGGCAACCTTTCTGAAGCCGCTGTTTATGACTATATATCTGATTCCTATTCATGTTTATAAAATGTTCAATAAGTAGGCCTGAAATTAAAGTGAGCATTCTTTTGTAAGTGGTTTGGGTTTGAGGTTTTCACTGGGGAGAACATTTGGTTTGTGGTTTTATGGTTTATGACACCGTGTAATTCCATACGTGGTAACCACCTGAAATATCTTGTCTCTCTTAACTAATGGTAGTCTAATTCGCTTTATTTTTGGTTTCTGGTTTTTATTCAATAATTTTTAATTTTCAGTTAATTTACACTTGCGTACTTAAAATATTTATGTTTACTCATGTGCTCGACGAATCCTCGGTGTTTTATGGAGGCCAATATTCTGTCGTTGGAAACTGTCATTAGAATATGGTCTATGTTCCTAGGGCTATTTATTTGTAATCCATTATAACACTCTTCTTCCCCTACACCTAGAATTCCCAAGCGGATTCTTATCTTAAGTATTCCCAGCCTACATTCGGAATGCATTTATTAATTACACCAATGCGTGCTAAGTGTCGTACCAATCTCATTCTCTTTGATTAAACCACACTGACACTAAACCTTACTCTAGACTTTTATATTATTTACTCGAAATTTACAAATTTATGTCTAGCTCTTTCTAAATTTAATTGTAAATTAATATCAAAAGAGGGAACCGGGACAGCGCAGTCGGTATAGTGACTGGCTACGGTCTGGACAGCCGAGGGGTCGCAGTTCGAGTCCCGGTACGGTCAAGAAATTTCTGCTCTCCACGTCGTCCAGCCGGTACTCGGGTCAGCCTGGTCTGCTGTCCAGTGGGCACTCGGGTTCTGTCCCTGAGGGTGAAGCGGCGGAGTGAAGCTGACCATTCACCTCCAACTAGTGCCGAGACAAAAGAAACGTGGAGCTATACATTCACTCCTCCATACGCCTTCATGGAGTAGTGTTAATTAGTTGAGCACATGGACTAATTTCTTTTCCTTGGCACTACAGCCCCAGCGGGCCTAGGCCTACCTCCATGAACTTCTCCGATCACTTCGGGTTTTCTAGATCTTACACATTGGGTAGGACTCCTTGGGCGGGTGATCAGCTCGTCGCAAAGCCTCTACCTGTACACAAACACAGAGAAACGCACACACACAAACTAAACATCCATGCCCTGAGTAGGATTCGAACCCACGATTCCGGTTTCCAAGCGAGCGAAGACAGTACATGCCTTAGACCGCTCGGCTACCGCGACCGGCACATGGACTATTTTACCTCTATTAATATGAGGAAAAGTGTCTGAAGTTAACTTCGATCCCCAAATTACAGCCCCCCCTTGTCATTACGACACAAAGTACTGTAACGTCTATAGTCAGGCAACGGCGCGATAAAAACCTCGCTTAAGAGCACTCAACAATAGGACGAAAGTTTTATCTCGTTGCTAGGTAATATTCAAGACACCAATGGACTGGCGAAGTGGCTATCACGTGACTTGTTTTCTCTGTGGTCTTTCTTATGCAACAATAGGACTGTGTTTTCCGTGCGTGGTCGGTGCGGAGGCTATAAAACGACACTTACAGACATAACAGTTTTCAGTTTTAAGTGACAGTGTTCTGACTTCTCGGTGGAAGTATAACCAGGGGAGTTTGTAGAAGACAAGAAGACTTCATAGTGATTTGAAGTGATAGTTTCTGTGTTGAGGTCCATTGCTAGGAGACGACTAGTGGAAACAGAGAATCCTAATGTGCGTGCAACGTGAACTGTAAATGGTGGAAAGCAAAGCAGCGCTGTATTTACATTTGATTAAGAGAGATTGTTACGAAAGTGCTAATAAATCCAATCATCCGAAGCAGACCCCGTCATTTTCGTCGCGCGTACCACTCTACGCGTTTGAGTACAAATATTTTTCAACGAAATGTATGAACACTCTCACGAAATTTAGTATAATGAAGGACACGATGTCCAAAAGTGCTGCGTCCAAGCCACGGTTAGCGCTTTCTCTCAGCACAAGAGAGGGCGAGGTGTTTGCTGCGCGTCTCCTGGTACCGGCAAGAGAAATGAGAGATGAAGACCGTGGGAACGTAAGATATTAACGCGATGCTGCTATCGCTTCTGAGGGTTTTTCAGTGTTCAATGCTGCGTTTTGTTTTCTAATCAGACGTACACCACAATGTGTGAAAGGGAAACCGCAACAAGCTTATGTGACGAGCTTGCGATTATGTGTGACCGAGCACCATGAAGCCGCAGCTATGATGAATTGTTCAATAAACAACTCCTCACATGACGTAAATGTTGGAGTACAGAGGTTGGCCTCGTGTCCTTCATACTTCTCCCCTTGGCATCAGCTCACCTGCACACATAAAATTTCCATCCAGTAGTAGTTCATGTTATTCTCTTGTTTTCTTCATCTTCTCTATTCCTATTCTTATTCTTCTTCAGCTTTTTCAGTATCATCTACAACAGTGGTTCCGAAATTTTCTGATTTACAGACCGGTAGAATAGCAATATTTCTATTTTTTTTTAATTCGATTAGTGGACGGTGGTGCCAAGTGTAATTAGAATGATCAAGTCAAGGAGGATGAGGTGGGCAGGTCATGTAGCACGAAGGGGGGAAACAAGGAATGCGTATAGGATATTGGTGAGAAAGCCAGAAGGAAAGAGACCACAGGAAAGACCAAGGCGTAGGTGGGAGGACAATATTAGAATGGATCTTAGAGAGATAGGATGGGATGGTATGGATTGGATAGATCTGGCTCAGGATATGGACCAGTGGATGGCTCTTATGAACACGGTAATGAACCTTCGGGTTCCATAAAATGCTGGGAAATTCTTGAGTAGCTGCAGAATTTGCGGCTTCCCCAGAAGGGCTCAGCTCCATGAGTAAGTAAGTAAGTAAGTGGAGGGTGAAGTCTAGCTCGGTCCACTCGGCACGGCGGCCACTGATTGGCCTATTGTACCTGCCCCGGGTGATTATGATCGTGGAGAATTTGGTGGAATGAAGATTGACAGGGGAAACCGAAGTACTCGAAGAAAACCCCCCCCCCAGCGCCACTATGTCCGCCACAAATCCCAATTGACCAGACACGGGATCGAACCCGGGCCGCGGAGGCGGGAAGCCAGAGACTAACCGCTTTAGCTATGGTGCGCCCTAACATTTCTCACATACTACAGTAGAGGTAATCGCTAGTAGTACACAAATCCAGTCGTTACTAACACAGCTAAGCATGTTCATTTTCAACACAAATATTAACGCTTTGCGTGGTATTAAATCCGGTCTAGAAAACCGAAATTAACGGCCGTGGGGTTTCGTTGGGCTGACCACGCGACACCCGCTATCCGCTAAAGTTGGCACTAACTTCGCCGACATGCGGCGGTCGCTCGGTCGATATAGTTCGCCTGCGGACTAAAACCACGGAGTTTGTTTTGTAGTATTAAAATGGAGACCTTGTGAACATTATAAATGGATATTAGTAATTAATAAGTAGTTCTGGGAAGAAGTAATCGCCTTGTCTCCATTGATACGAAATGGACCTTACAGACAACAACGTATCCAACAATTCTCCTGTTATTGCGTGTCTATTGGTTGCCGCGGGAGGGTTTATACCGAGCCGTTGCCTAGCAAAAATACGGGAGTACAACCACAGGAGCACGGACAACAAGGTTATCTCATAAGCCTCCTTTAATTTTTTTCAAAATAGGGGAAGTAGACTAAAAATTACAAAATAATTTGTGAAACTTACTGTTCTCCAAGAATTTGGGTTTGTAATAATTCTCGGCTCAGTGATCTAGCGACCTATCATCAAAGGTCCAATTTATTCGACGATGAAACATCCGACAATAAAAGTACGTATTCATTCTTACTAATACCCAGTCACATCATTAACTACTGCCAAAGGAAAAGTGCGATCAACTATTAATGCAGAATAAAATAAAAAACGAAATAAGTTATGTCGCCAGCTGTAAATTATTACTACTTTTTTTTTCCAGTTGCGGCGAAACAGACATCATATAGAGAGAGCTGCGGCAAAGCGTAAATTACACCGCGAACAGACAACAGTCCTCCGATCTCCGGTTCAGAAGTACTGATCAATACCGTTGATATTACTGCAAAGACCACCAAAATTTTCATTACCTTCTTTATCTTAGGCATGACATCCATTTCCGTAATTGTCGACACGACCAACACCTTCTACCGTCTTCTGCATTCCAAGCCGCCATGACTGTCACTGCTGAGGTTACTATCAATGAGTAACTAAATACTGGTTGCAATGTTTCGTGTTTCAGTATGCGCTTATCTTTAACGTTTCAGTTCAGCCGTTTCTTCATAACTAATCAAGCGCTAAGAACAACAATTACTGATTGGCTGGCGGGATCTTTAACTGATTATTTCAAATTTTTTATCGTTAAAGTGCGCAGTAGCATAGTTGATTGAAGCACTATGCTACAAGCCGGAAGGTCGTGGGATCGAATCGCAATGAGGTGGATTTTTTCAATTTACCTAATCCTTCCAGCCACACTATGGCCTTGGGGTCGACTCAGCCTCTAACAGAAATGAGTACCAGGAATATTCTTGGGGGTAAAGATCGACCGGCGCGTAAGGCTGACAATTTTACCGCCATCTATGAGCCGATTATCTAGAAAATGTGGGGACCTCACCGTTTCACAGCCCTATGGACCTCTTACAGGGATAGCTTTACTCTACTTTGTTATTTTTTTATTGTTTTAACTAATATGGCAGATACGATGGATATGTATTTCTGGGGACTGAGGTCGGATTTTGGAGATAGGGGGAAGTATGATAAACGCTGTATAACACCTTATATATTCTTCTTCTTACTCAGAAAACACTGAGAACCGATCTCTAATTACATGTAGGCTATTGGAAATAGAATGAGTCTATTCTGAGCCCCCCAAATATTATCTCTGTATCACGCAGACGACAATCATAAATTGTCTGCCTCTCTAGGAATCGGGTTCCGGTCTCTAAGATGCAATACTGGCAGCAGATGTGAAGGTACAGTTCACATTTTACGCAGATCATATTGCCTTCCGCTGCCACTGACTGTTGTAATGTTCCCAAGTCTCTAAGAAATGCCGCAGATCTCCCCGGTCTTATATAGGTTCGTATCAATAGACTCTGTCAGAACAATTTAGCACTTCTTTGTCTGCTTCAGTCTAAGGCACAGACAATCGAGCATATTCCGGCTTCACGTGTTCATTCCTCCGTCTCTGCAATCTTTAGGTTTAAAAATTTTATTCGGAGAATTTCTCTAAAATGTTTTGAGGTTATGAGAAGGGCTGCCATCATACGGTACGAATCCCAGACTTGGAGGACAGATACAGAATTCTCCTGTCCGGCAGCATAGATCTTATTAGTAGCTACGCTACAACCGGCATTTTTTCAAAATTTATCGTGTTCGCATACTTCCTCAGCAAGATAGGTTGGCAGTGCGGTCAAGGAGATATATTTCTTCAAATTTAAAATGACAGCTTTAATTTAATGCATCTGGATTAGGAAAATTTCCTTAGAAATTCAGGTCATTTCTCGATAATATGATTAATCTGTAGTCTGATTGTCGACGCTGTGTTATATAGTACAGGAAGATATACGTGGATGATTTAGGAAATCTTGAAGAGGAGGAAGCAGTCGTCGTTTATGTGAACTTATTGCTAGAACGTTCGCTGCAAAATGCTGAGGTAAAAGAAGATAAACGTAGAACAGGATGGTCGATTCGCCGGCAGAGAGTAAACTTGACAACCTGTCGTCAGACGCTTTACCAATAAAATAACCTGATTAATAAAAATATATATCGTGAATGAAAATCAATATTTAATAATAGGTAAGAACAGAAAATTATTAAAGAATTCGGTGTAATACAATATATTTTATAAATTTATGACAGTATGAGTTACTTTATGTTCCTCCAGTGACTGAAAACTCTCTCATATAGGGTGTTGTGATATATGCATTGTTTCGGAAGTTGTTTGCATTCCAATTTTAAATTGACTGTCAATATACTGATGGATTTTAGATAATAAATTCACCCGAAACTTCCTTTACATCAAATAGAGTCTATCTCAGCCAGTGAAGAATTACCTACCAGTGTAATATTCGCACCTGCAGTAATCTACAGGACAATCAGTTCTCACAACAAATAAACTCCATGGCTTATTCCCCAAGCGAACTATACCGACCGAGCGACCGCCACTTGTCAGTGAAGTAAGTGCCAATTTTAGCGGATAGAGGGTGTTGCGTGGTCAGCGCAACGAATCCCCACGGCCGTTAATCTCAGTTCTCTAGACCGGAGCCGTTATTACCTTGAAATAGCTCCTCAATTGTCCTCGCGAGGCTGAGTGAACCCCGTTCCAGACCCACTACTTCTCAGAAAATGTGGTAGATCTGAGAATCGATCCCGGACCTCTGGATCTGTAACCAGGAACTCTGACCACTAGACCACAGAAGCGGCCAGTCAGTTCCCACATATCTTAAAAAAAAATCGGTCTCGGAGAGTTGCCAGTCTGCAACGTGAATGATGATCCACTCGGACAGGGGGAGCTATTGCCATCTTCGGGACATGAATGTAAACCGTGTTGCAGATAGACGGCTGGCAACGCGCTGACTCCCGCGAACGAAGTGTGTCGCGTGGTTCATTTATTAAGTGGACTGGTGAGATTGTAGACGGTAGACTAGAGAAGTCGACGCGGTGGAAGCGTGGAAGAGTGTTCGCCTCTCAGGAGTACACATATGTACCAAATGCGTTCAATGCAATTATACAGACCATGCTGACCATTGTATCTATTTGCTGAAGAAGCTTCACAGTTAATGCAGATACTAAGTCTATTATTAAGCCGCTCCATAGCTCAAGCTGTTAGTCGCTGGCTTCCCACCGCGGCGGCCCGGGTTCGATCCCGGGTCTGGTAAAGTGGAATTTGTGGTGGACAAAGTGGCGCTGGGGCAGGTTTTCTCCGAGGACATCGGTTTCCCCTGCCAATCTGCATTCCACCAATTGCTCCACAATCACCCTCACCTTTCATCTGGGGCTGGTAAAATAGGCCAGAAGTGGCCGCAGTACATGAGACTTAGTCCCACCCCACTAGCAATAAAAAAAGTCTATTATTAAGCCGTGCAATAGCTCTGGCTGTTGGTCGCCTCTTTCCCACCGCGGCGGCTCGGGTTCCAGCCCAGGTCAGGTCATGTGGAATTTGTGGCGGATAAAGTGACAATGAAGCAGATTTTCTCCGAGTACTTCGGTTTCCCATGCCAATTATCATTCCACGGACTACTCCAAATTCATTGTCATCTATCATCCGGGGCTGGTAAAATAGGACAGTTAGAGGCCGACATACCAAGTGGACTTAGTCTCACTCCGCCCCAGAACTAAACTAAGTCTATTATTACAGATCAAATGTTCGCATGTGTCATAAATTTTCCGTATATTGAAATATATTCTTACAATGGCCTAAGTCGATATTTACACAGTTCAAACTGCTTGATATCTGTTTCACGTTTTGGAGCACTGAAGTAAAGTGATAAAGGTATCCCTATAACATTCCGTGGAGGCCCATTGGGCTGTGAGATGTCGAGGGTCCCAACATTTTCTAGACAATCGGCTCACAGATGGCAGTGAGTTTGTAAGACTTACGCGCCGGCCGCCTTTTACCCCCCAGGATGCAGGATGATTCTTGGTACCCATTTCTGTTAGAGGCTGAGTCGATCCCAGGAACATATTGCGGCTGGAAACATTAGTTTAATTGAAAAATTCACTGGCATCATAGGGAATCGAACCTGCTATTTTCCGGCTTTTAACATAGTGCCTCAACCAACTACCCTACCGCATGTCAATTAACTTCCCTAGAAACAATCTAGTCTGTACTCAGATACCAAATTTAACCTAAATTATTTCAATAATATTGGAGACAAACAGATATAATGTGCAATTTTGGAATATTTTACGCGATTTTTGCAAAGAACACATAGAAAATAAGTGAGTTAGACTAGAAACATAACTAATTTTTAATGAATAACCTTTGAAGTGTACGAAATTCGTCGTTGGGCCTCAGGTTCCTTCATTTAATATTGATACAAAAAGAACCGTTGTAAAGTACGCATTTAGAAGCTAGACTTTAACGGTTTCGTTATGCTACGTGCGAGTGAGAGGTAAAGCAGCTCTAAGGTAGGAGCTATACTGTGCTTCGGATCATCTCGTAATGGTCTATAAACGAAAATTCTCTATGGTAAATTTACAAGTAGATTATGTTCTCAGAATCGTCCTGCTTCCTTTACAGAGCGGCGATAATACACGCGGAATCCCCGTAAGTTTGAACAGTATATCTCGTGCTTTGAGTCAAAAGAAGACAAAGGTTTATATATTTATTGGGTATATTTGGAGTCTCCTTGTTATAAATTATGCCTTAACAACTTTACTAATGTCATAAATTTCAAAACGGCGATTTATCGTGTACCATTAAGCCAGATTATTAGTAAATATTTTTCTTTTGTAAAATAAATTCCGCTGCAAGTGCTCGAAAAATACAGAACGGGAAATATTTCGAGATAAATTTGTGAACCTAATATTCCGCATGGAAACCCGGGATGTGACGTCATCATAATTGAAGATCGCTAATTTCGTGACTGAGTGAGTCACAGCTTATAAAAGAAAATACAAATTACTTAAATTGATCATAACTGAATCTAATCATTCATTTAAATAATTAAAGTAAATACAAAGAGTCGGGAAGCTCAGTCGGTACAGTGACGGACTACGGACTGGAGGGTCTGGGTTCGATTTCCAATATGGTGTTATTATTATTATTATTGTAGGGGGTGGGTTTCCCCATGCACCGCGACTAATAGTCTATTGTACGTCCCCCCTTGATATTCTACCAGTCGCCACACCCTGCCGGTACTGGTGCTCGCTATCAGCCCCGTTCAGCCAGCGAGGCTGGCAGTGGTACCCGCTAACTTCCCCATCTACCAGAGGCATTGGAATCTACTTGGGCGGGAAACTTTGCCTAATTTTGCTCAGAGGTCTCCTAGAGACATGATCTTTTACGTGCAGTAAATCCCTGAATTTTTCCTCAAAAATTCCACGACCTCCGCCCGGTTACCACTAGACTACGGAGGCCGCTTCCAATATGGTAAGATTTTTCCCTACTCCACAGCGTCAAGACTGGCTCTAGGGTCCACCTACCCAGCTTTGCAATGGATACTGGGGTCTCTTTCCTCAGAAGTAAGGCGGCCGGGGCTGGAGCTGACCACTCACCTCCATCTAGTGCTGAGGTCAAGAATGGTTTAGCTATATGCTTAGGAATATAGAAATAAATATGTATAGTAACTTCACCATTATACTGTTCTGTTAAAATATATCAAATTAGTGTATGTTGATGTTCACATAGAAAACAAAGTCACTGAACACGGAATCAAAAACATTCGTGTGCCTATGAAATATCTACCTTCATTATCCAGGAATATCAATGGATAAATAAATTTTAACAGCCTCATATACCCATCCTCCGTTCGATTAAAGGATTTACTGTTTAATTAATTGTACAAAACACTTTACTGAAGAAAACGGAAACCGGATTACTCAGACAAATGTAAATGCAATGTGTCCCTACCATTCATGTAAAAGTTCGGTCACACAGAGCGCTACGCTATCTTCCCTGCGTACGCTACGTACGCTGTGTACACTCTGCGACGCAGCTGACATAGGGAACATAGCGTACGTAGCGTACGGAAGTCTGTGTGGCCAGTCATATTGGCAATAAAGGGAGATATTTTTCTGTTCGTATAGCGAACAGCATACGTAGCGTGCGTCGCGTACGTAGCGCTCTGTGTGGCCGAACCTTAAATAAGCTATAAAATAAACGGATAGTGACGGTGTAGTTAATTTCAGTGTTTGTGTCATACTCAGGAACTCACAATATTGCAAATGTACGTAATGCATTTCATGCAGAATATTACTTTGGATCTGTAGCCAGCCAGGAGTGAAATTTGGGGGACGAGGTATTTAAACCCACAAAGCCTTCCAAGAATTTAGTGCATTTTTAAATTATGTATTCTGCAGATACGACAAGGATGCAGATCCGGCCCAAGGTCGGATACTTTTTGAACAGAGAAGTCTGAAAATTTTACCATTGTGTTCAAATATTTCTTCGCAAATAAACTGTAGATCTGTTCAAAAAACGTTGTGTAAATATGTACAAAGATATTTCAGGGAAAATGTTTTGAAATCTAAATAAAAGTTGTCTCTGTACTTAAATAATTAAACACTAGGCCGTGAATAAGTATTGGAGAATGGATATATAGATCCACATATTCTTGACCTCGGTGCTAGATATGTAGTCAGCTTCACGCTCAGGCTGCTTCAGCCCCTGATATCCATTGAATAGGAGGGTGAGTGTGACACAGAACCGGTCTGAATGATATGGAGAAGGCATAAATATAGCCTCTACCGGGACTCGAAATCTGACGCCTCGGCTGTCCAACCCGTGTGCCATCCCCTATTCCGACTGCGCAATCCCGGCTCTCGAAATCCGTAGATATCATTGTAAAGTAATAACATGCTGAAATCCATTCCAGCCATTGGGTTATAGCTATGTAGCATCATAGGAGGATACGATAAATCCTTTTATAAACTAGAATGAAAATGTGCGTAATGGATTATCGCATAAGAAGATCCTGTATTAAATAGCAGCTACTGATATTAAATTTCTGTTCCCTAATTTCAATGTAGAAAGGTGCGTTGCTATTTGGACCTAATATCCTTGCCGCCTAAGTTAATAGACGTTGCACATTACACACTGCAGATGAAGCTGAGAGTGAGTATATTGGTGTGCTGTTCTGTCACAGTAATCAAAGTAGTAAACTCCATAGAGCAGACTTCTTATTGGGGGACTGGGACTCCATCAGCTAGTCAAGAAATTTACTAACTAACGAACCCCATGGCACGCAGTTCTTTTCAACAAATCGACAGTCACTGAACTGCTCAAATTCCTCAACGATTTATGCAGCCTGAAGCTTCATCACTGTGTTGAGAAGAGTCCGCCACTGGTTCCTATCCTGAGCCAGATGAATCCCTTCCGTACCACTCCAACCTAACTGGGCCCTTGTTACCACTTCATGGCGTTTCTTCATTTTGTGGATGGACGAACACGGCCTCCAGATATGGTGGGTAGCTGTGAATATATTGAATAAGCAGTCGCAGATAGCCGACAGGGGGTGGCCCTCTAGCTTAGAGTTTGCACGTGGGGCCAACAGCGCCTGTCTATAAGAAAACGTCTTGTTACGAATTATTACACACGACCTCGTATTTAGAGTCTGTTGTAACATCTATGTCAATAAATTATGTGCCTTTTATGCAACAAGGAGCTGCATTGTCGTATTCACAAGAGCCGGCCAGTAGACCCCTGTCATAAGCCATACGAGTCTATTGTACATTCCCGTACTCTGTTTCTGTAAGACATATTTTAATATCATCCTTCCATCACCAGTCCTCCAAGAATTCTCTTCTCTTTAGACCTTCAGATAATTCTCGTGTTCTCATTTACCCTCTTTCTTATGTGTGCTGTGTATGTCATCTATTCCACCTCATTGGTCTGATCACTATAATAGTAACATCATAAGAATAATTTTTAAAACAGAATTTATCTCATGCTGCCGGTGGTTGTTGGCATGATAAGCATGCGCCGCTGTTTGGAGTCTGTCTGGATACTTGTTGTTCGCTTGTGTATTGCGTACTCGTACTTTGAATGGAGGTGTACGTTGGAACCGAGCTGTTCCCACCCGCATTTCTACAGTCTAACGAAGATGGAAGGGCAACGCTTAATCCAAAATACGAAGTGACATCAAATATACTTATATAATATTGTTACGGTCGACCTTAAGAACCCCACAGAAATGAACCCACGTCTCATATTTGATTTATAACTATCACTCATCCTTTTATGCTTTTCAACTCAGTTCATAAAAAATAAAGTTGTTTTCTCTGAAAGAAATGCAGGTGTAAGAGGGACGAAGGGTTAGATTGAAGGACTTGAGAAGGTGTGGGGGGGGGGTTAAGGTTGGTCTGGTGTTTGTGACGTCAGCTGGTGGACAGATTTATGGAGTCGCGGGTGATTTACTGGGTCTCGCAGAAAAGAAGTTGCAGCCATATTGCTCAACTTCACGGTGCACTACCAAGTAAGAAAAGACTCCCGTGTCGAATAAAGGGAAACAGAAATAATAAAAAGTTCCCCTGGGAAGTGACAAGCAGGGTTGGCCAACGAATTGAAAATAGAATTTTATCTTCTTCCGCAGGACAATCAATAAAAACCACAATGATTCAGAACCTCTACGTTCTGTCCAATATTCCGCGTGTCAGATCTAATAGATGATTGTTATGACATCTATATAAATCCACGGAGCAGATTTCTTTGTGAGAAGCTGGTAGTCGCCTAGCTAATCGGAGAATTACCCTCCTTATATGGGACCCCGCTTGTTCAATATCATATTCACAAGAGCCCACAATTGGACCTCGTCCTGAACAGATAAATTTAGTACATAATTTCATGATTTATTTTAATATTATCCTTTATATATGCCTATGACTCACAAGCGGTCTCTTCACTTCAAGGGAAATAGAGTGTTGTGACATTGTAACAATTGTGGTGAATGTAAGGTAAAGTTAACCATGTAACAGGCCGTGGAGGCCCATAGGATTGTGAGACTTTGAGGCTCCCACATTATCGAGACAGTCGGCTCACAGATGGCAGTAAGGTTCTCAGCCTTACACACCGACCGCCCTTTAGCCCCCAGGAAAATTCCTGGTACTCATTTCTCTTCGAGGCTGAGTTGACCACAGGGCCACAGTGCGGCTGCAAGGATTAGGACAATTGAAAAAAATCCACCTCCTCGGGACTCGAACCCNCACATTCCGAACTGACCCCAGGATCTCCTACGCTGAACCCTCTGAATGCGTAACTGCTTGTGTTTGTGCACTTTCTATATTCCTTCAAAATATACCGTCATTTCCCACGGTAATCCTGTATCTCAAGAATTATGTTCCTAACATATCGTCATCTGAGTATTTGAGTGTTATATTTCCAGAATGAAATAATACACTTTTCTGGTTCTCCGTGTTGTGTCGCACTGTCTCCACCTATTTCCGTAATTTTTCCTTACCTACAAATGTGAGATTTCAGAAAATGTTTTGTTCTATACCACATTTTAGATTCAGTTTAAAGTTCCTTCAAACCCAGTTTTCCGAAAATTAATGTTGATGAGCAGTGTGCACTCTAATACCCAGGTGACGATATGCCGGACATTTTCCATTATCTCATTCTTTATTTTAAAACACAGTCTTCTTCTTTAGTTAGGAAAGAGAAGATGGAAAATATTCAGAACATGTGTCAGTCAAATAATACATAATTTTCCCAAACTTAAAAATTTCCAATTTTTTTCTTCTTCTTTTGTGGATTATGCAGACGGCCGCTTGTCTTACAAGCATGCAAGAATGCAAACTCGAGATTCGGAGTGAATTTGAACATCGCGGAGTAAGTAGTTGTTCTGTTATAGGAAGGACACAAATTGGCAGTGGGGTTACTGCTGCGGCGGAACCGATCGACGTCCTAGGAATCCTGAAGTTGAGTGTAAACGAGATGGATCGATTTCCCATGACAGATGACGGATTCAAGCTCTTAGTCCTAGCCAGAGGGTAGAATTGCTTGGAGTGGTGAGAGCAGCAGGAACGACGGGAACTTTCCATTAAACAGAAGCTACAAAATCGAATGCAACTTTTTTTTCCTTGGCACTACAGCCCCAGTGGGCCTAGGCCTACCTCCATGAACTTCTCCGTTCACTTCGGTTTTTCTAGATCTTACACATTCGGTAGGACTCCTTGGGCGGGTGATCAGCTCGTCGCAAGGCCTCTACCTGTACACAAACACAGAAAAA
>NW_019725416.1:1293708-1323107 GCF_002891405.2 Cryptotermes secundus | reverse complement strand
AACATGCCGATTTCAAAATTGTCCACCCACTTCCGGTACGAAACACTGACTGAAAATATGAAACATCTGATTATAATAACTTGTATATCTAATGTGTTCTTATAATGTCTCATTAGGAATTATTTATGCAGTATAAATCTCATCGGTGTCTCAAAAATATTGTGACATGTAAATCCGCTGCTAAGCAAGGCCCACAACACACACACGGTCCAACACACAACAATAGAACAACGGGGTTGTGCAACCCGTTTCTAGGCAACGGCTCGTAAAACACACTTCCACGAATGCACAATGACCTCACACCCCAACATTGTTTAGCTATCACGTGACTTGTGTTTTCTGTGTGGTCTGCAGTAGAACTGTGTTTTCTGCATTGTCCGTGCCGCGGCTATATAACACGCGGCCGCTTGTAGAGAACAAGAAATACCTCCACCGTGACCCTGCGAGTCGTAGGAGGCGACGAAAAGGGAAGTCTCAAATCTGAGACAGTAAAATATGATCGCGAGTCTCAATGGACTCGGACTCAAGAAAGACCAAGCTGCAAGGGCCAGCGGCATATGCAAAAGACAGACCCGTCCTCTAGTCAGAGAGGGCGCTCCACAAAAATAAGACCGTAACTGTCAATCGGTAATAATTAATAAGACATACTGACTGCCAGACCGTCAGCCGCAACGTGACTTTTACTTTGACTTTGAGAACAAAAAATGCAAGAAGAACTCACAGTTATTTGAAGTGCTAGTTTCTATGTTAAGATCCGTTGCCAGGAGACGACTAATGAAGACGTAGGATCCTAGTGCGTGTGCAACGGTGAACTGTAAATTGTGTAAATCAGCGAGAGCGCTGTATTAATTGTAATTAAGAGAGATTGTAACCGAAGTGCCAATAAATCCAACCATCCGAACTAGAACCCGTTATTTTCGTCACGCCTACCCCCGTACACGTGACAGTATGTATACGTACATTGCGTTAGATAGAGAATTTGCAATAATGTGTAATGCTTCCGACTGCGTTGCGGAGACAGGATTGCTTCAGACCGGAACAAAGTTATTTTATATTTCCCATAGTACTGTAACAGAATACAAAAATGATTCTGAGTACAATATCTAGATACATTTAATTGTAATGACCACGTTTGTAACAATTATTGTCATGAACACTGTGTTAGCCAGTTCCTTCAGCTGTAGAGCTGTAGAGTCGACTGTAGCAATATAGTCCATCATATGATACAATTTCGCAGTGACAGAAACACGAACCTTGTATTGGCTTCCCACGCTGAGGGAAAGCACAGATTGAGGGTGTTCCAGGGAAACGTGGCGAGGAAAATGTAGGGACTTAAGGGGTGGGAAGTAATGTGTAACGAGGAGCTCCAGAATTTGAACTTTCTTCTTGCGGATACTAAATCAAGAAGATTGGGTTGGGCTGAGCGTGTAGCACGAATGGAAAGATTATAAATAATCGTAAATAGAACATTATATGCAGGGAGGACACAATTTCGGAGATGTGAGTGTAAATGTGGGGATAATATTATTAAACGTATCTTAATTAAGCAATTTATGAGGACTGGATTTTTCTTGATCGTGATAGAGCCGAATGGTTTATCCGTATAAGCATGGTAATGGGCTTTCGATTTGGGTAACATGCGGGGAATTCCTTGACTACCTGAAAGGCTATCAGCTTCTCAAGAAAGATATTGTCCCCAGGAATTAGTTAAGGTTTATCCTCTTTATGCTAGAGTTCAACGCACTTTGCTGCAGTGTTTCACAGAACAGGCCCTGTACTGTCTTCTTCTGGTATAATCATTTCTACTTCATCCTGGCCTATGGTAGAATATTCTCTAATCTTAAGTTATCTTCAACAATTTATCCTTTTACTCTCGCGCTTCCTGCCAGATCCATATTTTCTTGTTGATCTCTTCCAGTGCCTGGCTCAAGTATCTTGCGTCCCATTTTTTTTTTCTGTGGCGCTACAGCCCCAATTTGGGCCTAGGCCTACCTCCATGAAACTCTCCGTTTCACTTCGGTTTACTAGATCTTACACATTCGGTAGGACTCCTTGGGCGAGTGACCAGCTCGTCGCAAGGCCTCTACCTGTAGACAAACACAGAAAAACGCACACAAACATCCATGCCTTGAGTGGGATTCGAACCCACGATCCCGGCTTCCGAGCGAGCGAAGACAGTGCATGCCTTAGACCGCTCGGCTACCGTGACCGGCATCTTGCGTCCCATAGATAGGTCAATTTCCTCTTCTGATTAAATTTAATTATAATAACGCTTTGCTCGGTCACGATAGCCGAGCGGTCTAAGACATGTACTGTCTTCGCTCGCTCGGAAGCAGGGATCGTGAGTTCGAATCCCACTCAGGGCATAGATGTTTGGTGTTTGTGTGTGTATGTGCGTTTTTCTGTGTTCCTGTACAGGTAGAGGCCTTGCGACGAGCTGATCACAAGCCTAAGGAGTCCTACCGAATGTGTAAGATCTAGCAAATCGAAGTGAACGGTGAGTTTCATGGAAGTGGGCCAAGGCTAAAATGGGGCTGTAGTGCCAAAAGAAAAAAGAAACTGAGGTCTGCATGTTGAATTCATTTTTACATGGCAAACTATTGTAATTGTTTCTGTCTCAATTGCATTAAAATATTAGTATTTTGAATTCAACTTCTTCGTAAAACCATTTCATTTTTAATCATATCTTATTCCATTTGCCCCACAATACTTCCTAAATATTTATTGCTCGGAATTTGATTTTGTCCCTCTTTTCGTGTTCATGTTTCGGCGTTACGTGTTGCTGCCAATTTAAATATGCTTCGCAGACTCTTGTTGTTGGATGTTTTCTCATTTTTGGGGCTCTTTTCATTGAAGAGTTCATCATGTCATGTTGTGTTATTGTGTGTCTGCCTCAGATAGTCCCCGCTCAATCTCTCTATTCCATAATATATATATATATTATAAAATTAGTGACTGCAAGTTTTATTCTGTAGATTTAAAAATATATCATGATAAATTTAAAATGTGAAAGTCAAACTTTTGTTGCAGTAGAGCAATATCTCTGGCGTACACATTTCTGATTCTCACAGAAGACTAACAAGAAGAGTGTGTAGTTTTCTCTGCTGTAAAATAAGCCGTGTTTCTTTCGACAAACCTTGGAGAAAGAGTTTAGGAACGAGGACAAACTGTGGTCATTATTCTTACACCTTAGGAAACGAAAGAACTCTTGCACGCATGCACACAGCCACACACAATGTAACAAAACCTGAGTTAATGATTCTGTCACTCCACGCTAGTTTCAAAATTATAAGAGGCGATACGGTTTATCCTAACTTACCCTCTTAGGGTATCAAATAATGTCATATCCGGTTCACTTGTTTTTCTTGAGAGAGATATGGCATTGTTGTCCTGTCGATTTAGGTGTGAATGCCGCGGTGCATGTGGGTGGTGAAGTGGCTGGCTTTACAAAGCGTGAGGACCTGTCAAGTCCGTGGTTCCAGTTACAAAGAAGGATGGCGTCACACTTGCCTTACTTAAGGATCATTCCTGTGTTATGAAGCGCAAGCCGTGTCCGATGTGAGATTCATAGCTCACTTGTTGTGCCAGGGTGGAACAGTTAGTGTAGCCCGTTCCAAGTAGCAGACAAAAGCAGCGAAGATATTCAGGTCATCTTCAACTCCCAATGGGACACTGTTATGATGAAGCATTGTGTGAAAGTGATTTTATTTTTGTTTATTTGTGGTTTTTTAACGGTTGAGTCTGTATCCCGAGAATGTATTTCTTTGAGTGTTAGGACACCTGAATGACAAATTGGAAATGTTTTGGGAGGAACCGGCGGTAACGTGATTTTAAAAACTACCTAGGCATTTATCTGGAAGGGCTGAGGAAAACATCAAAAATCGTCAGTGAAGATACTCAGCGTCCCAGCCGATATTCGAAACCGTGCCTTCCAAATACAAGTCAGAAATACAGTATTAGCAATTCACCTCCCTCCCCCAAAAGGTGAAACTATCTCTGTAACAGGCCGTGGAAACCCATGGGGTTGTGAGACGTCGAGGCTACCAGATTTTCCAGAAAATCGGCTCACAGATGGCGGTGAGGTTGTCAACCTTACGTGCCGGCCGCCATTTACCCTCCATGTACGTTCCTGGTACTCATTTCTGTTAGAGGCTGAGTCGACCCCAGGGTCATAATACGGCTGTAAGGATTAGGTAAATTGAAAAAATCCAATAATCTAATCGGGAATTAAATCTGCGACCATCCGGCTTGTAGCATAGTGCCTCAAACAACTACACTACTGCGTGCCCCTCCCCCAAAAAAGAAAAAAAAAGAATTAAAATTCCAAACTCTATCCACAGAACAGAAGCCAGTACTTCCTCCTCATCATAGCAACATCGGCTGTCGTATACACTTGGAAAAGTGCGCGGTAAATCCCACGTGTTTGGTTGTTCCCTATACGGTCCGCGGTAGGAAGCAGGAAATTGACACAATATCGGAAGAAAATTTATATTTTTATGTGTTGTATAGGCAACAGCCATGTTACACAAATATGTGTTCTCAAACACATTTCACCTTACTATATATTCCGATATTTTTCGAAACTACATAACTATAAAGGGCACAGCTCTTCTGTATATACTGTAACCACTGAGATGCTTCAGAAATTTCACACTCTTCATGGGTACGAAATATTCGTTACCGTTTTCATAACAGTCAGCCACTGGGCTCTATGTTGAACCAGTTCGTAATTCCAGCCCACGCTTTCACAACAGTTTCATATTATTTTCGCAGAGTCTCTTCTGCAGTAGATTCCCGTAAACGTTTTATCTGTTTCTCACATCCACATGCGTGCTGCACGTCCCACCGGTCTCAGTCTTCTTGACCATATCATCTTCACTGCATAAATGAATAGCTTTTAGGTTAAAAACTGATCGGTGAGCTACAGAGAGGAGCATAAACTTGTGTTATCTTCATTATCACTGTGTTACATTATTCTGGTGTTCCGATAAGCATCCATGAGGACTAATGAAGTATAGCTGTGTAAGTGAGGGTGTTGAGGAGAACACTTGGCCCGAAGAAGGATGAAGTATTGTGATATTGGAGAAAACTGCATAATGAGGAGCTTCATAGCTTCTACCCTTCCACAAGTATATTTAGAACGATCAAGCGAAGGCGTATGAGATGGGCAAAGTATATAGCAAGCATGGGGAAAAGAAAAATATTTATTGGATTTTGATGACAAAGCCAGAACAAAAGAGACCACTATGAAGACCTAGTCGTGGTGAAATATAATAACAAAATGGATGTAAGATTTGAGGCTTTCACGGCGGTGACTATGAAGAAAGCAGTCTTCTGGGATTTGGCACCG
Organism: Cryptotermes secundus; assembly: GCF_002891405.2. NCBI lineage: Eukaryota > Metazoa > Arthropoda > Insecta > Blattodea > Kalotermitidae > Cryptotermes > Cryptotermes secundus. The sequence goes on along the minus strand of NW_019725416.1, from coordinate 1,317,757 downwards.
TGTATATGTGGTGTTAACCGACGTTTCGGAGGAACGTATCGCCTCCATTTTCAGGGTAGAAGAAAAAATATAAGAAATCCGCAAGCGAAGAGACCGTGAGAACCGGTAAAAGCAGATTTCTTATTTTTCCTTCTACCCCGAAGATGGAGGCGATATGTTCCTCCGAAACGTCGGTTAACACCACATCTACACGGTACTACATCCCAGAAGACTGCTTTCTTCATTGTATTTGCTTATTTTCTCAAATAAACCATAACTTTATTTTTCAGTCAGTAGATTGCAGTACTGTACTGCAACATATTGCTAAGGGGTATAACCAATGTCGCAGTCAGTACGAAACGTGTTTACATTCATACGAGCCGCATTACAGAGAGGATAGGACTGTCTTCCTATCCTTATACAGTTTCATTATTTAAATATACGTCTGGTTCACTTGTGTGATAGTATTAAATATGTACCTTTGTTATATGACGAGCCCATGTTTCGAATCTTTTCTATAGAATCAGCTTGAATAGATTGGGAAGAATCTGAACCAGGGAGTCGGAACTGTTCGCGACCGTGTGTTCCAAAATTTAGTTCTCCTAACAAAAATATATATTTACTTTGTAAATTATATATTTTATGTTATCGTTTCTTCTCATAATGTTGCAAATTATGTTAAACAATAAATTATGTGTATTTTATAGTAGATATTTTCGTAGTATTTGTCGAATTAGAATGTATAAATTATAAACCGAGTGTTAACACGCACAGTGAGAACGGTTCTGGACTCAAGATTGTTTTCTATCAGATGCCGCAACTTGGTACATGTACATATGATGAACCCCCGCTGTTTCAAATTCGAATGCCTTTTGCTAGCTTGTCGGAGAGGAAAGACGCTTTCAAGACGCAGCAGGTGTATAGTTATAATGCGGCGGTTTTAGGGGTTGGAAAACTGTCATGGCAGGATAGAGTCTCATTTTAATATCAATGATTCAAGTATACCGTTATAATACCTCTTAAGTTATTAAAGTGTTCAGTACATACAAATTTATACCCAAGGCATACAGGATAGAAAATGATATCTTGAATTCAATGGGAAACTGAAAATAATAATACAAGAATCATAAACCTTTTTTTATTATAGTCTATCTAATTGCGCAGGGAGATATTCCGTACTAAGAACTACGAATGTTAGCTCTGAATATATGGTAGGTGAGGGGGGGAAATTTAGAGGTCTTTTATAATAATCTGTGAGCCTGGATAGCACAGTCGGTATAGCGACTGGCTACGGGCTGGACGACCGAGAGGTCGGAGTTCGAGTACCGGTAGGGTCAAGAATTTTCTCTTCTCCATGACGTCCAGACCTGCTCTTGGGTCCACCCAACCTCCTATACAATGAGTACCGGGGGTTCTCTGCCGGGGGTAAAGCGGCCGGGGCGTGAAGTTGACCACTCACCTCTAACAAGTACCGAGGTCAAGAAAATATGGATTTATAAATCCACTCCCCATAGTCTTCATGGAGTAGTGCTTAATCAGTTAAGCACAGAGACAACTTTACCTTTTTCTGTTGCTAGTGGGGTGGGACTAAGTCCCTTGTACTGCGGCCACTTCTGGCCTATTGTACCAGGCCCAGATGATAGGTGAGGGTGATTGTGGAGCAATTGGTGGAATGAAGATTGGTAGGGGAAACCGAAGTACTCGGAGAAAACCTGCCCCAGTGCCACTTTGTCCACCACAAATCCCACTTGACCACACCCGGAATCGAACCCGGGCCGCCGCGGTGGGAAGCCAGCGACTAACCGCTTGAGCTATGGTGCGGCCAACTTCACCTTTTACCTTTACCTTATAATAATCTGCCGTGAGGCTGTGTCTTTTCTTCGCTGTTAGGCGCTGGCTTCTCTCTGCGAAATGTTCGATTCCTGCTGACGAAGTTGCACTTAAGTTCGTTTTTTCTGCGAGTTTCTTCTGTTTCCCTACTAATCATAATTATATCATTGCTTCATGTTCATTCTTACGGCTTCCTGAGCTGTGCGATAGTTTTGACTGGGCGGAATGTTTTAACATCCTCGATATTTAAGTTTGGTATTTCAGATCTGCCCCACGTATTGGCTGTTTGCAAGTTAAGGAAGATGTTTTCTTAATTCATGTTTGCTTAGGCAATAACATCATTGCTATTGCAGAAAAATTATGGAGATTCCCTCGATAGGTAAAGGAATATTAGGGGAGAATACATCTCTAAATTATTATCACTTATTTAGGGGTGAGTATAGATGGGGTATAGATTAGTGAATGAATTTATTGACTATTTATGCAAACAATTCGGAACTGCTAGTAATTGCAACGCTATCGCTAATCTCTACAAATCACAAATCACCACAGCATTCCCTAAGCCTTTTTCAAATTTGCTGTGCCTTCATGAGTCATTCCCTAGCAACGGCTTCTAACAGCGGATCTCAAATACCACGCTCACAGCCGCACTCTTGCAATTAACTGGAACGCCCAAATTGTCTTACTTATAACCCCTTTGCACCGATCGAGTAGAAAACGCCGTTCCCAACAGTAACTCTGTTGTAGAAACATGTTTATCGCGCCGTTGCATAACAACGACTGTTGTGTCGTTGTTTGTTTCGAGGTCTTTTTCTAGCAACGGGTCTATACCCCACATTATTGTAGACATTGCGTTAATAAAGCAACTTTTGCACAAAAATCTATGTCGACTACACAGGTAAAGTTCTTAATAATAGGTAGGAAAGTGAAAAGATTTAATCTTATAACGTGAAGTCAGTTAATACGCTTTTGTATGGACTTGCAACTTGGATAATAAGAATAAGAATTTACTAATATGAAATGTGAGAACTGCTAAGAGGTGAAGATACAAGTTTATATACAAGTACGAAGTAGGAAATTCTGGAGTGGTTTGCTGAGTAGATATCAGAGTATACGAGCAGAGAGGAAGATGATTAACCAAACTCAACAGAAGAGAAAATGACTCGCTCTCAAAACTTGTCCTCACGACAAACTAAAATAACAGGATAACAGGCTACAATCCAGTCCATGGAAGGCAGATATTAGCCGAAATGCTAATTTCATCCTACAAACGGCAACTACGATCTGATTATTTATTGGTAAACTGTTGAACTGTCAGATATAGGCTTCATATAAATTGTGCCAAGGACCCTGAGAGCTATACCAGCGGTAGCGTAGCTACTGGCAGGGTCTCCCTTGCTGGACAGGTCAATGGGTAGGCATCAGACGAAGGGAGACACCAAAAACCAAAAATTGATGCCGGAAGCAGCGTCATCAGCAGCGACTTGAAGTACAGAGCAAATGATGCTCGAGATGGTTCAAGTTCGTATAGCAACAGGCCTGACCACGGCTGTTGTACTGCGATGTGGAAAGCAAATGGAAAAACTACCACATTATCACTTTTCCTGGATAGTCTCTTTCCAAAAACAGAGATACGAGAGAGGGGCGGATAGAAGTGACCAGAAGACGAGGAAGAGGACGTAAGAAGATGCTGGTTGACCTTGGGGACAGAAGAGGATATTTTCATTTGGAGGAGAAAGCTCTAGATCGCTTAAGTGGAGGAACTGTTTTGGAAGAGACTGTGGACCTGTCGTCTGTCAGATTACTGATGAATGAATGAATGGTCATTAGGGCAGGATTTAGAAGCTTTGAGCACATACACATTATTTCATTTGCGACGAACTTAAGAACTTGTTCAATTCGAGGAATGCTTATTGCCGTTCGGTTCAGCATACTTTCTCTTCCCTTCTATTATTTAAGAATGTAAATATTGAATCATATAGATCAAACGACCTATATTTTATCCTTTGATTTTTACTGATGTGAAACTTCGCCTGTGATTCTAACGAAAAGACAAAGCGTGGTGGTGTTTTAGAACAGAATGCAGAAGAGAATATTTGATCCTTAGAGAAAATAAATGCCGATCACATTGGCCGTTCGGTCTAAGGCATGAAATATCTTCGCCCGCTCGAATGCTGGGATCGTGGGTTCGAATCTCACTCGAGGAATGGATGTTTGCGTTGTCCTGTATAGGTAGCGACATTGCGATGGACTGATCTCCGTCCAAGAAGTCCTACCGACTCTCTGTATGATTGAGATTTCAGTATTAATTAATTCTGAATGGGCACAGACCACATGGCCTAGTGTGTCATAGTAGAAGAAGAAGAAAAGGAAGAAGAGGAGAACAAGAAGTTGAACAACGAAACAGTGGGACTGTCCATGGAGCACCAAAATTTGCGGAGACCTACGTATATCTTGCGGTAAGAAAAGTCGGGGGACTAAGCTTTTGAACACTTCTTTATTTTGTTAAGACCGACTGAGGACAAACTACATCTTAGCAATCCTGTATTTTACCCATCCCTGTCTCTGAGACAGCATAGCGTAATGTGAATTTATTCCGTCGCAATGCTGCACTCGAAAGCCGCTCTTAACACTGAGGCTGCGTTCTGTAAGCGGAAACATAATGCCATAGTATGAACTTCCTTATGTTGTGCGACAGATACCTTATATTTTGGATTAGATAACTTATGTGGAAGAGCTAAGAGGACGAACCTTCGCGCGTCTGCTTACAGTGTTGGAGTGGCCATGTGCGAGGTGGCGGTTCCTGGAAAGGTGGTGGTGAAGAGGGAGAGGAGTGAGTCGTAATCAGAGGAAGATTTGTGTGAGGGGGTGGGGGGAAGGGTGAGAATGAAAATGAAAAATGGGAACTTTATACGCTATTGAAGATATTCAGGACATTCTTACAGGATCGTTGATGTGAACTACCGATAAAGGTTAAAGGTCTTCGCGCTCCTCAAGATGTATTAGTTTACATTAACTGTATGAGATCTCATGTTGTGTAGACCTGGTGGACCAAGCTATCTGCAGATTGTACAGTATAACTCACGATAAAAGTACGCTCAACTCTGAGTTATTACGGACATGAAGAGTCTTAACTTTTAGTATATAACGCCGTGGTCCATTGAAATTAATCCGACTTTTCCTACGAACATGTTGGCTCCTTCTTCAGGATCTAATAATAAGCCAAGCGAGAAAGCTGCACGGAGCAGGGAGCTGCTTCATACTGGTTTCCTGATTGGCAAACAGTTTTGTATCTATGTAAGTTTTGAGGTTTTCACGGCGATGACAATGAAGAAAGTCGTCTTCTGGGTTTAGGCACCGTGTATTCTTCGTTTTGGCCGACGTTTCGGAGGAACGTAGCGCCTCCATCTTCAGAGCAGTTGAATGGCTTGGAATGCAGAGAGCAGCAGCTACTGCTCTCTGCATTCCAAGCCATTCAACTGCTCTGAAGATGGAGGCGCTACGTTCCTCCGAAACGTCGGCCAAAACGAAGAATACACGGTGCCTAAACCCAGAAGACGACTTTCTTCAGTTTTGTATCTAATTTACGTTAGTTTGTTGCTTGGTTTATTCTTTGAACCTGAAGTTGGAGGCAACATTTTCCTCCAAAATGTCAGTTGGGTGTCAACGGAGTACACGGCGCTATATCTCAAAAGATATGACCCTTCTAACCACGGCTGTGAGGACGTCGGATACGAAGAATTATGATTTATTCAAAATGAGTTGTGAAAGTGACAGAAGACTAGGCCTAACGATCTTTGTGTTGATCATGAGAGGAACAGATACTCGTATGCTGAGCGATATTTTTAGCTTATTTAATTGCTTATATTATAACCATCGACACAACAAGTAATATGGGAATATCTTCAATAAAGACAACAGGAGTTGGTATATTTTTATACGTATTTAATATAATATATTATACATGTATAACATAGACTGAGGATGTTTGAGAACAGGGTGCTGAGGAGAATATTTGGACCGAAGAGAGATGAAGTGACAGGAGGTTGGAGAAAACTGCATAATGAGGAGCTTCATAACTTGTACTCTTCTCCAAGTATAATTAAAATGATCAAGTCAAGGAGGATAAAATTGGCAGGGTATATAGCACGAATGGGGGAGACGAGGAATGCATATAGGATATTGGCGGGGAAAGCCAGAAGGAAAGAGACCCTGGGGAGACCAAGACGTAGGCGGGTGGACAATATAAAATGGATCTTAGAGAGATAGGATGGGATGCTATGGATTGGATTCATCTAGTTCATGATAGGGACCAGTGGAGGACTCTTGTGAACACGATAATGAACTTTCGGGTTCCATAAAATGCTAAGAAGTTCTTGAGGAACTGCACAATTGACGGCTTCTCAAGAAGGGTTCAGCTCCGTGCGTGAGTGAGTGAGTGAGTGAGTGTATCGAATATCTATAAGCTTTGTGTTTGTCTGTTCGTCTATAGCCTGCCACTGCTCTAGGAATCTCATTCCTCGAGGCTGTTGTTTAGCTGAAGTTCAGCCTTCGCTTTCACGCAAATGAGACGGTACTTCTAGAACTTAGTAGAAGTTATTGCTCTCTCACATTGAGATTTGTTGAACAATATGCACTTAATTGTTCCGCATAAATAATTAGTTCTTTGTGGTTGGGTGAATAAATTAATAAACAAATACTTATACAAGAAACGACGTCATTTGCAGATACATCAGTGAGGCAATCTGTTGGTCACTGTTCAGTCTGCAAGGCAGTCAGTAAACTGTTTAAATTTGATATCCACACTTACGGTTTAGCCTAAAGGGGAGATTTTGATTAGTAGGCTTACAGATTTACGGAGAAGGGGGTAGCAGTGGGTTGGCTCGCAGTTGGCAGGAGGTCCTGCTACCCCCACCGGGGTTGCTACCACCAGTTGGGAGCACCTGCGACCCTCGCACTTAATTAAACCAGCTACTGAACTACAGTACACTAGCCATGTCTGAAACTGCTGTGGAGCTCTTTTATAGCAAAGATTTATGCTTTTTGTCTAATTTTGTTTTCTGAATAAATGTGCTTCCCCATATAAGCGTTATAGCGCCAGTGAAACCTGAATGTAATTCCAATTCTGCCCGTGTTTATTAAGGGAGACAATATTTCGCGATTGTAATACTCTGTAAAGGCAAGGTAAAGTTTTCCTGTGCTTCACTAATTAAGCACTGCGCCATAGAGGTGTACGAGGGAGTGGATGTATAGATCCATATTTTCTTGACATCGGCACTAGTTGGAGGTGAGTGGTCAGAGCTTCACGCCCCTGTCACTTTACTCCGAGGTAAAGAATCCCCAATATCCATTGGATAGGAGGCTGGGTGGACCCCAGAGTCGGTCTGGACGACGTGGAGAAGAGAAAATTCTTGACCTTACCGGGACTCGAACTGCGACTCATCGGTCTTCTAGCCCATAGCCAGTCGCTATACCGACTGCGATATCCCGGCTCCAATGTAATATTACGTACCATCCAAAAAATAATTTGAGGAACGTAATCGTATTGGTGAGAAATTTGTAAAACATATTTCCGGGAAAGTGTAGCTAATAGGGCATGCATAGTTAAATTCCTATTATCGAAGTATTAACTAATTTCTTTATCATTGATTAAGATTCTTTTCATTTCGGAAACTTATAAAAAATTATCCCAATATCAGAGAGGCGCTGATAAAACTACGAACAGAGTAAACATGTTTATTTCTTGGGGGGCTGAAGAAAGTCACGAAAGACTTCAGTCAGGATAATAGGTAAGATTGTATTTGAGCATCCCGCTGAATTATATTATCTGTATTTTCTATAAAAGAGTTAACCACGCCATGAACACCTACGGGGCTACACCATTCTTGACCTCGGCACTAGATGGGTGTGACTGGTCAGCTTCACACCCCGGCCGCTTTATCCCTGGGGATAGAGCCCCAGTATCCAGTGGGTAGGAGGCTGGGTCGATCCCAGAGCCGATCTGGTGCTGTGGAGAACAGAAAGGCCTCGATATGCCTGAAATCGATCCAGGGACTTCCAGCCGTAGCCCGTCGCTATCCCGACTCCTCTGTATATATATGTGAAGGGCATGGGGACACACGGTAGTGTAGTTGGTTGAGGCACTATGCTACAAGCCGGAAGGTCGCGGGTTTGATTCTCAATGATGTCATTGGGTTTTTAAATTGACTTTATCCTTCCAGCCGAGCTATGGCCCTGGGGTCGACTCAGCCTGTAACAGAGATGAGTAACAGGAATCTTTCTGAAGGGTAAAGGGCGACCGGTGCGTAAGGCTGACAACTTCACCGCCATCTGTGAACCGATTTTCTGGCAAATGTGGGAGCCTCGACATCTCACAACCCCATGGGCCTCCGAGGCCTGTTACAGAGATGGCTTTACCTTTACCTTTAGTATATGAAGGATATTCCGTGTTTCGGCTGAGACCCGAAACAGCCCCCTCCCCCACGAATACAAGTCAGAAATTTTTGTTTGCTTCGGTAAGTACGTAAATGTTCAGACAATGACATCGACGAATCTTATGTGTCGACCCGTGTTAACTAAAAGCAAAACATTCCGAATCATCGAATGTGGCTGTGCATATGTTGTATTCACTTCCGCTTCCTAGTCGAAAGGTCCTCAGTCTGAACCTTATCCGGCGGACGAACTATCTTGGTATCTTTCTAGTCTGACTTCTTAAAATATTCTGCAGGCGTATATCCCGACATGCTCCTCAGGTGACAGTTCAGCCGGTCATTACCGTACAGACCACTCACTCATAGAGCTGAGCCCTTCTTGAGGACCCGCCAATTCTGCAGCTGCTCAAGAAAACCCAGTATTTTATGGAACCCGAAGGTTCATTACCGTGTTCACAAGAGCCCTCCACTGGTCCCGACCCTGAGCCAGCTCAACCCAATCCATCCCATCCCATGCTAGCTCTCTAAGATTAATTTTAACATTGTTCACCCACATACGTCTTGGTCTTCCCAGTGATCCCTTTCCTTCTGGTTTTCCCACCAATATCCTATATGCATTCCTCTTCGCCCCATTAGTGCTATATGCCTTGCCCATCTCATCCTCCTTGGCTTGATCATTCTAATTATACTTAGAGAAGAGTACAAGTTATGAAGCTCCTCATTACGCAGTTTTCTCAAACACCCTCAGTGTATGTTCCTCCCTTAAACCGCACAGCCCTGCGCCTGAAAATATATTGTTGCGTAGACAAAACGAAAAAAAAATTCATAAATCAACATTTCTCTATTTTCATACTTCGGATGGTTCGTTTATTATCTGCTTTATTAATTATTTAATTTTTTCATGGTAATTTATTGATTAGTTGTTGAATTTACCGCTTTAACGGAGGAAGTGTTAAAGCATAAATTATGATGGTACGAAGGCAAGTTTCTGTATGTTTACTTTCGAGGAATCGATTGATCTTCCAGATGTCTTCCTAACAGGTAATCAGAATAGGCCTACCGCATTCGTTCTTAACAAAATTAAAAATGTCGGATTTTCTTAGAGTTATATTGATTATCGCGGGTGTTAAAGCTTCGCTTCCGTTCCCTCTACATCTTTGTGGAGTTTTGTTTAGATACAGGGGTTAATTATTTGCTTATTTAACGACTCTTTTTCAACTTCATACTCTTTTTCAGTCTTACGTAAGATCGTATTTTACGATTAATATGAATATTGATTTAGAATGAATGTAGAAAAAAGTTACTTATGTAAAACTTCGCGCAGCATTTTTTGTTAATTACTGATGAAACCAAAGAAAAATTCTCAGTTAGAGTAGCCATTGTCATGGTCTAAAATCGAAAACAGGGCCTCTATATTTTTTTTTATTCTTTGGCACTACAGCCCCAGTGGGCCTAGGCCTACTTCCATGAGCTTATCCGTTCACTTCCGTTTTTCTAGATCTTGGGGCTGGTGATCAGCTCGTCTCAAGGCCTCTACCTGTACAAAAACACAGAAAAACGCACACACACAAACTAAACATCCATGCTCTGAGTGGGATTCGAACCCACGATCCCTGTTTCCAAGCGAGCGAAGACAGTACATGCCTTAGACCGCTCGGCTACCGTGACAGGCAGGGCCTCTATAATAGCAACTAGAAATTCTAACAGCTCGTTATAAAATTTTATGCTAATAGATATAGTAGGAGATTTTTTCTCGAAAATATCACTTCTTAAAAATGCATTTAGACAACTTTAAAATTTAAGAATACTCATAATTTAAAGCCAGTCCTAATCATGTGCGTGGTTATTACAAATTTAGTTCAATGTATACAGCAACAGGAACAAACACTTCTCATGGTCCAATCTGCTTCATAAAATAAAATTAAAGCAAAGAGAAAAACAAATACAGATTACCCTCTTCATTGACCCTAGAGATATCATTCAATTCACCCCGCTTTATACATACGCGTATGTTGTGTTTCTCTTAAAACACTATTTATATTTTTCCTACGACCAAGCTCCCAGACCCGTACCGAATTCGTTATGGATTGGTCCTCCATGTTCCTCTGCTGCAGAGGACTTATCGGTAAGTCGCACTTACATAGCGAGGCAGACAGAGAGAGAGAGAGAGTAGGGGTTAAACACTTGACTGCAGTATATAAAACAAGTGGAGCTTGGCTTAGTGTGAAACCTAAAGCAATTTATAGCCAATAATTTTCCTTTTTTTACTCTGTGTATTAAACGAGGAGGAAGGAAAAAAACCGTGTGGGTTTTATGTTTTCTCGTTTACAGTATTTTGATGTAGTGTAGGGCCTCCTCTGCTATCATCTTTCACCCTGGTTCCTAAGGCGTGCCGGTAAATGTATGAGTGTTCATATCGGGTTTCCTTCCCCTGCGACTACCCAGACCTTAAGGTACCAAAATTCTCACTCCTTTGGCTTGGCTTTGGAGTATATAAAATATTTCAGCCATATTGGTAGGGGGTCCATTACTAAATACACACTTTCTGCTCCTGCTGCCGGGAATTCGCCACCTCTCTACTCTATAGAGCTTTCTTTTTCACGTCTCCTCTATATGCTTCTATCTTCTGCGGAATATCATAATGCGGAAATATTGGCTTATAAAGAACATGTGAAAAAATTATACGCTGCAAGAAACATGCGTCCCTTCGTTTTACTACTTCGTCAAATAAATAAACTAAAAAAAACAAACTCCTTGGACTGTAGTCTGCAAGGGAACTATACCGACCGAGCGACCGCCGCTTGTCGTCGAAGTGAGTGTAAACTTTAGCCGATAGAGAGTGTCGCGTGGTCAGCGCAACAGATCACCACGGCTGTTAATCTCGATATTCTAGACCGGAGCCGCTACTTTTCCATTCAAGTAGCTCCTCAGTTATCCTCACGAGGCTGAGTGTACCAAGTTCCAGAAACACTACTTTATACAAAATTTGGTAGCGCCGGGAATCGATCCCGGGACCTCTGGATATGTAGCCAGTAACTCTGGCCACTAGACCACAGAGGCGGTCCGACAAAGAAATACATGAGAAAATATTTCGTGGTTTATTTTACAGCCCTGTCAGTGGCGAGACTCTGTAGGGTCGAATTACATTTTGATGATGATTGGTGAATGATGAATTGACAAGGATAAAACCAGAGAGAGAAACATAACTATCTCCATGGAGCCTAGCACTTGTTGAGAAGCTGTCAGTTTCACAGCTACTCAAGAATTTTGCAAAATTTAATGGAATCCGAAGTTTCATTACTGTGTTCACAAGAGCCTTCCAATACTCCCTATCCAGAGCCAGATGAATCCATGCATACCATACCCATTATATATCTCTAAGTTTCATCTTAATATTATCTTCCCACGTACACCCAGGCCTTTCTAGTGGTCTCTCTCCTTCTGGCTTTCCTACCAAAATTCTATATGTATTACTCTTCTCCATACAAGCTACAAGTCCTGACCATCTCATTTTTTGACTTTATCATTAAGAGGAAAATGTACGATTAATAATAAAAATAACCTAATTACAAGGGAGAGTCAGTAAATAGGTCACAGATTGTTATAACAAGTAAACCTTGTGATATTCGAGCCTGAAGAAAGCATTTATTTCTGACATATGTCCTCCAATGGGTACCAGGACCAATTTCCCAGAAGGTAAAGTCGCTGAAGAGGGGAGCTTACCACACACCTCCATCCATTGCTGAGGTAATTAATGGTGGAGCCTTACCTCCACTCCCTCATATATCTTCATGACATAGTGCTTAATTAACGAAGTACAGGTATATCCTTAACTTCTTATTGTATTTCTTTTGAAAGTTATTATTGTTTTGAACCTCTGCACTGAAATTGAAAGCTATCATTCTAGTTCTTTTTCCTTGGAGCAATAATTATAGACAGTAATATTGCTCTGTCATGAGATGGGCAGGTCATGTAGCAGGAATGGAGGAGACGAGGAATGCATATAGGATATTGGTGGGAAAGCCAGAAGGAAAGAGACCACAGAGAAGTTCAAGGCGTAGGTGGGTGGACAATATTAGAATGGATCTTAGAGAGATAGGATGGGATGGGATGGATTGGATAGATCTGGCTCATGATAGGGACCAGTGGAGGGCTCTTGTGAAGACGGTAATGAACCTTTGGGTTCTATAAGATGCTGAGAAATTCTTGAGTAGCTGCAGAATTGGCGGCTCCTCCAGAAGGGCTCAGCTGCATGAGTAATGTTGCTTTGCCACTGGATACTGTGGAACCCTTTGCATATCGGAATTCTGCATTATAATGCAGGGTTAGCGCAGCTCAGTTATTTTCTTGCCGTTAGAAGATGTTTCTTGTGTAATTTGTTTGAACTCGAGTGTTAAAAAGACAGATGGGAGTGAACACAGGTGCGAGAGGGAGGGAAGAAGCGACACTGTGGAAAAAAATATATAAAAAGAAATAGGAACAGAGAGGGAAGACTGCAAGAATTTATCATGGAAGGGAAGAGAATGAGAAATGGAATAATGTGCAAGAATTTGTTCCCGTAAATTTCACGAGATGTGTTTGGAGAAAATGCAGAGTTCATACACTGTTCTCTGCAGGGAAGAATCTACTGACAGGAGCAAGCAACATCTGTCTACATCTTACTGATTTGTTCCTTCCTATATTTACCTACAATTGCCCATGAACAACAATTATGCCCTTCATTACTTCCGCCTGATATCTAAGTTATGTACAGCGTGGGAATATTCACTGCAGTTCCTGTACAGTAATGATTACAGATCCTTCCGCTGTGTGCGCTGCTGAATTTGATATGTAGTTCCTACCATCGTCAGTTCTTCATTCTCTTAAAAAGTGTAAGTAAAGTAAAGGCATCCCTGTAATAGGCCGTGGAGGCCCATAGGGTTGTGAGATGTTGAGGTTCCCACATTTTCTAGACTATCGTCTCACAGATGGCGGCAAGGTTGTCAGCCTTACGCGCCGGCCGCCCTTTACCCCAAGAATATTCCTGGTACTAATTTCTGTTAGAGGCTGAATCGACCACAGGGCCATAGTACGACTGGAAGGATTAGGTACATTGAAAAAAATCCACCTCATCAGGATTCGATCCCGCGACCTTCCGACTTGTAGCATAGTGGCTGAACAAACTACACAACCGCGTGCCCCCCTCCATCAGCAGATATGAGGTGGCTGTGATACTGAAACCCCATTACAAAGTGAAGCACTGTTAAAAGTAAAGACTTGGTCCCTTGCTTCACAGGGATATGAAACATACATATACTTCACTTGAAAATTGAGCTGCAGAACGGCAGGGGGTGGCAGTAGAGGGTGTAGCGCAACGCTTAGAAGAGGGGTTGATATTAGGAAAATGAATGGTGAGAAGGAGGAAGTGAAATTAGGGGATGTTCTTCTATTGTTGCAGGCCCATTGATTACAACGAATACAATCATATTGCTCTTGCGTTCTGCTAGTCAGTGGTTTCTAGGGGAAAGAAAATACCGTGTCCCGGCACACGGTAGGGCCGTGAGATCAAGAGGGAGAATTACTGTAGTATTAGTGAGGATTACCAATCGGCCCAATTAGAGGAAATCCTTGAATGTTCGAACTTCTGCATCTCTGTTCTCTTGGTTTCGAATGTTTCCCCTGTAATAATGAGCTCCGTGAGACAAATCTCTCCCAAATGATTCAGTGCAGCGGTTCTCTGCTTCACCGTCGGCCAGAGAGAAGTGGCAGCTTATATTGAAAGCTGTAACTAACTGCACAAATAAATGAAGAAATAAATACTGCCGGAGAGCATAATCCTTCTTCAGGACCTAATAATCGCTGAGCTATTAAGCTAGTCAAGAATTTCTTCACCATGTGTGGAAACCAAATGCTCATTTCCATGCTCAGAAGAGCATGAATTAAGTCCACAACTTCATATTTCTTCAAGATCATTTTTAATATTGTCTTTCCATCTTCGTCTAGGTTTTACAAGCAGTATCTTCTCTTAATTTTTCTCAACGAAATCTTATATGTATTTCTTAACGTTCTGCAGCAATAAGTCTAGGCTCAAAATAGGCGAATTCCAGTAAGAGTTAAGCACCATTTATATGCGTGTTACAACCGTTCTTTGAATTTAGGATGCTTTAAAATTCCTTCTAAATGGCCAAAAATTGTTGGAACTCTTAGGAAGAGCGAATTTGGTCGCATTATAATTGCTCTATGTCAGTATACAGCAGACAGCACTTAATACGGCGTAATTGACACGACTTGAATTTAGATTTTAAAATTCTGGGGAAATTCGGACGCACTGTTTGGAATGAAATTATCCAGTACTGCTGTACAGTAGGTACTTTGACAACGCTATAGTAACTATGTAATATACAGAATGACAGGAGGAAAGAAAAGAAGAACAATGTATGAAAGGAAGAAAAGAGAAGTACTAAATTTCGGGAAAAATGGAGTAATAATAATTATGAAGAAATCTTAAATAATAGCGCGTATTGCTACATAATACTGTTGATGAATTCTTCGTCTATATATTAAAGCTGAAATTACTAAAAACGATATAAATTATAGAAAATATATTTACAGATAATCGAGATTAACTTCTACCAAAATTTGCTACCACTTAGTTCCGAATATTAGGTCTTCCAGTTTGCGTTCCCTGAACACAATGATGATAACATTCAAAAATAATTTTATCTCCTGTTTTATAAGGGTGTGAAACATAATTTCTCAGCTTGAGTGAAGAGGGTATTTTGAGAATGTTTGTGAAGAGGGCACTGAAGAAGACCTCCGGACCAAAGAGGGATGCAGTAACAGAAAGATGGATAAAATTATGTAGTGAGAAGCTTCAGAGTTCTTGAGCTATTCTTCATCGAATATTGTTGTGAAAATCTAGTTGAGTACGATGAGCTGGGTGGAGCAGGTAGGTCGAATGGGGAGAAAAAAATAGATACAAAATTTCGGCCGGGAAAACTAAAACGAAGAAGTAACTTGGAAGACCTGATATAAGATGAGAAGATATTATTGAAATCTGTCTTAAAAGATAGTGACGGAAGATGTGTATTTGTTCACTTGACTCAGGATATGGACTAGTAGTGGGCTCTTGTGAGCACGGTTATAAACCTTTAAATTCCATATAATTCTGAACATTTTTTGATCAGCTGAGCAGCTACTAGATTCTCTAGGATACCCCTGCTCAACGAAGCTGGTTCAGTGAAGATTAAACGATTACTCTTCCTCTCCTAACAGACTAGCTGATCGACCCATGATTCACTCACTCAGAACAAGTCTCAGTGTTCAAGATGGTTCTAGCGTGTTCACGCAATGAAGAAATTGACATTTCTCTTTTACGTGGGAAAATGTGTTTTTATAGTAGGATACATTCAGAAGGAAATAAAATTACATTATGTCTGTGTACAAAATGTCACTCCTTTTGCGACAATTGAAATTATTTTCAAGTTTAAAATACAAAATAATTATTATGTGACATTCCTTGAATTCTGAACTGAAGCACATCGTGGCATTAAAAGGATTTGTTGATCCCGAATTTATATTGATGTCGGCAGACATGGGACCCAGTAGCTAATTTATAGTTCTGAAATCCGTCCAACTACCAAGTTCCCTGTCTTCCTCGGCTTAACGAGTATCTGTCGTAAACAATGGAAAGGAATTTTCCTTCTAACCGTTTTTCTTAACGCGTTGTAGCCTGATGTTGCGAAGATATATAACTTTAACACTTTGAATAGTAAAAAGGGAGAAGTCAGATGGAATAGTAGAAGTGTAGGTGAAAAAAAGAAAACATGGAAAAAGTTTAAGTTAAAGCCTGAAATTTCAGTTCTTGCCCCAACGAAAATACACTGCATATCAATTACAGAAACTATTTTACCGTTGTTTAGAGACATAATCGTTGGTTAATCTAAGAATCATAAGAAACACATTCGTAGGGTCTGTAAGCAAAAGTCATAATTATTAAATATTATAAATGTGGTACTTCTCGTACTCGCCGTCATTTACAAAAAAAAAAATCTCGTTTTTCTTTATTGTTTCTACAATTGTACTAGGTAACGGTCGTGTGGGATTAGTTGCGCTGACAACGCGACACGCTCTATCCGCTAAAGTTGGCAGTAACTTCGCCGACAAGCGGCGGTCGTTCGGTCGGTATAGTTTGCTTTCGGACTCAAGCCACGGTGTGTGTGTGTGTGTGTATAGTACATATAATTTTTGGTGATTAGCTTAAAATGAATAACGCTGTTTATATATTACCCAAAGGAGGCGTAGTTAAAACATGGACGTAAAATTTTCGCTTAAAATAAGGTTAATAATTCTAGAGATATTTTGACATTTCATATGATCTGAAGTTTAGAAGGTATTACCTTACAGGCCTATATTTTTAATTTAAAAATTAGGCCAGACCATTGGTTACTTTAACCTCGTACCTAAGAAAACCCCCAGATCAATACGTGTGTTCTGTACTGGAGCGTGTTCCCTACACGGGGTCACCTACATGCATGGTAACGCATTCACTTCGGACACTGGCGCACGCAGACTCGCCTCCATCAAAAGCACATCACCCCATGACCATCTTCTCTACCCAGCGGCTGTGTCTATGCAATTTTCTGACGTCACTTCCGTGAGTAATTAGTCCAAGTGACACGCCCCCCTTGGGGAGACCATTCTTTTATTATTAACTTCTTTTTCCCCGGCCCCTTCCCCTCACTGCTTCTCTTATTTCCACCAAGAACTCCCAGTGGGCTGAAATTTATTATGGTCTAAATTAAATTAGGCGTATTATTTCACTTTGCTCGCTGAGAAAACTTGCAGCTGCAGTCATAAAAGATGCAACATTCTTCCTGAGCTCCGTCAAGAGCGAAATGTTGAGGATGGGTCAGAAGCTTTTATAATGGGGAGAAAGCTGGATTTTAATGTTATTATTGTAGCTATAAAAGTCATCATGAAAGTTTGCTTCCTCGTGTAAAGTAGACCTCATTCCTTATACGTTCTATTCGCTACTTTCATTTTTTATATTTAGCAGCTTATTCACTAAAGATAATGCAATGTAATGATGACAAAACTTGATTCATTACGCCTATGTCTTTACTCATTTCTTTAAAGACAAATAATTTTAAAAACTAGCTGGAAACAGAAATGGTTTTTAACTCCTGAACTAATCAGGTTTTCCGTGATTCGGAACATTTCCTTCATCAGCCAGTAAATTTTCTATTTATTATATCTTGAATCACTTTGAGACGCTTTTCACCTGCCTGTGTTAGGAACATTGAACCATAAAGTCTTACGACGCGATAAGTCACATCATGACAACGTCAGTTTTTAGCCAGCTTTCTTTGTTTTGAATAGATGAGTGCAGTCTTATATGGTCTTTGGTTGAGGCACTGTGCTACAAGCCGGAAGGTCGCGGTTTTAAATCCCGATTAGGTCATTTGGTTTTTTTCAATTTACCTAACCCTTCCAGCCGCACTATGGCCCTGGGGTCGACTCAATCTCTAACAGAAATTAAGTCTTTTTTTTCCTTGACACTACAGCCCCAGTGGGCCTAGGCCTACCTCCATGAACTCCGTTCACTTCGGTTTTTCTAGATCTTACAAATTCGGTAGGACTCCTTGGGCGAGTGATCAGCTCGTCGCAAAGCCTCTACCTGTAGACAAACACAGAAAAACGCACACAAACATCCATGCCTTGAGTGGGATTCGAACCCACGATCCCGGCTTCCGAGCGAGCGAAGACAGCGCATGCCTTAGACCGCTCGGCTACCGTGACCGGCAACAGAAAGAGTACCAGGAATTTATTAAATAATTTTCCTGGGGAGTAAAGCGCGGCCGGCGCGTAAGGCTGACAACCTTACCGCCATCTATGAGCCGATTGTCTAGATAATGTGAGAGCCTCGACGTCTCACAGCCCTATGGGTCTTCACGGCCTGTTACAGGGGTAGCTTTACTTTCTTTTTACTTACTTATATGGTCTCCGTGCTGTCTTTGCGTCTGTGTTTCTGTGTATCCCCTTCCATCAACCTTTGAATGGCCAAACCAATTTTTATTAAACTTGGTACGTGCGTCAACTACCAACTTTAGCGGATAGATGGTGTCCCGTGGTCAGCGCAACGAATCCCTACGGCCGTTAATTTGGGTTTTCTAGACCGGAGCCGCTATTTCCTTGAAATAGCTCCTCAATTATCCTCACGAGGCTGAGTGGACCCCGCCCCAGACCCACTACTTTTCAGAAATCTGGTGGCGCCGGGAATCAAACCCGGACCTCTGGATCTGTAGGCAAAAACTCTGACCACTAGACCACAGAGGCGGTCGCAATAACTTTACCGACAAGCGACGGTCGCTCGGCAGATATAGTTCGCTTGCGGATTCAAGCCACGGAGTTTTTTTTTTTTTTGGTATGTGCGTCATGGCACCTGAGCCCATCTTAACGGCATACTTCATCAATCCCTCCCGTCTGTCTGTATGTGTATCCCGCTGTTGTACGGCAACGGCTCAGTGAGAACATTACCGCGTCAATGAATATACACACGAAAATATAAAAATTGTTGGAATGTATCGTTTTCTGTGTTCCGTGTCGTATGAAGGAAAGTAGGCCATTAGTTCTTCCCAGAACCTCTTGTATGTATAGTCAGTTATTAGTAAATCAGGTTAGCAGAAAATATTATAATACTAAGTGCCCATAAAAATGGAAGGTTATCCTTCTTAATACACATGAGCAGAAAGTAGAGCATTGAGTTGTACTAATGAAAGAGTTAAATTTTCACACTAGTTATAACTTTGCCCATAACTAACATGAAACTAACACTGACAAAACTTGATACATTAATAAGGTACAATAAGCTGTTTATATTTCACTTTCTTCTTCGATACTTCGCAGTTAAGTTCAAACGAAAATAGCCATACTTTTTATATGTCTTTCTCCCTTTAACAGACATTCCTTGAACATAAGCTGTATAAGTATTGGACATTCATCTGGACAGGCCTTCCGCTCGAAATGGAATAACATTAGATATCATAGCACCGAATTCCAGCTCTGTTTGTTCAACCCACCCTGACATGCAGTTATAAATGGCATCAGACAAGTATAACAATCTGTCCCTTCTGTCCCTACTCAAAACATTTCATACATTTCCTGCGCTGGGTCCAGTGTCTTCCGGACGATGGTACCACCTTCCCACATGTCACAACATATCCCCCTTGTCACTACAGAAGCCAGCAACAGAACCAGACAAGTTTTCATATAACACACAATTTGTCCTTTGTCGTGAAGGGGGAAATTCATTTGTCCTTTACACATAAAATTGATTATAACGGATATGAGCGTGCAACCGAGATGTTTGGCTCTTGGTGTAATGAAAATATGTCACTAGTGGTTATTCTGACTGTCGGTATTCAGGTAATATACATTACGAGAAATTAGATCGAATGTTAAACATAACCTCTGTAAAAGATTAACTAAAATTTGAATGTTATGAATTGACTCTATTTCTAACAGAACAGGGTACATCATCCGTAATCCGTACAAATCTTTCGCGTGTTTCTTTTTAGGCTCAGTTGAAGGATAATGTTTGAAACAATGAAAATTAACTTCAGATGTTTGTGAAGTAACACGGACTTGAACGAAGCTGGGTAATGAGGAAGTTCTTTATATTTGCTCTTAATCAAACATTGGGTGATGTAAACAAGGAGTTGAGATGGACAGGGTAAGTAGCACGCATGTAAGACGAGAATTGTATGTAGACAGACATAAATTGGAGGATAATATTATGGCGTATAGACCCGTTGTTAAGCAGTGATTCTGTAAACAGCTGCCGTTGCTAAGTAAGACCCCAAACATACACACAAGCAACAATATAAAGACGGGTTACGTAACCCGTTTCTAAGCAACAGATTGGTAA
Organism: Cryptotermes secundus; assembly: GCF_002891405.2. Lineage (NCBI taxonomy): Eukaryota > Metazoa > Arthropoda > Insecta > Blattodea > Kalotermitidae > Cryptotermes > Cryptotermes secundus. The sequence goes on along the minus strand of NW_019725416.1, from coordinate 1,297,609 downwards.
ACACACCTATAACAAGAGGGATATTGTTTCCTTTTCGGTCCGTCCAAAGTAGTTATAAAGAAGATTTCAGTTGAGAATCGTCAGTCGAGTTCCGGAGTTCTAAGTGAGCAGTTAGTCAAGAGTTGGACCCTGCAAGGGAGACTGAGAAGATGGCGCTATGAGTTCAGGTGTGGAGTGTTAACCAGCGGGCAACGGCGTGACCACGGAAGCTGAAGTATCTCCAATGAGTTAAATCTGTTGCCAGGAAACGGCTAGTGGAGACTGTAATAGGCTGAGGACACTAGTCTCAATGCGTCAGTGATCTGTAAAGTTTAGTGCCGAGTGATGTGTACAAGTGGTCAATAAATCCAATTCACAAATCCATACCCCGTCCATAGTCACACCCCTAAATACGTGAACATTTGAAGGTGGATTTTAAGGAAGAGGTTTGCTAGGATGCAACTAGAATAGCGTCCAGTGGCGAGCTGTTCCTAATATGGAAACAATTATTCGTGTTCCAGAAAATGGGAGACATTTCTGAACTAATTGAACTACTGTCACCTTTTCGAGAAGGAATGCATCCCATGTCTATCTCTACTATTTGATAGTCTTATTGTTTATTTGTTAGAGACTCAATCGACCACAGGGCCATAGTGCGGCTGGAAGGATTAGGTCAATTGAGAAAGAATCCACCTCATCTGAATTCGATCCCGCGACCTTCCGGCTTGTAGCACATTGCCTCAACTAACTACGCTACCGCGTGCCCCGTTACTGCTATCACACTGTATATAAATAGTCTTATCATAGAGTTCCCAAATTCAAGTTCCTACACTAATTTTAAAGTGCAGACAAAAAATTAATAGTTTCTTTGAATGAATCTCATTTTTAAACGTATTTTATTGCCGGATCGCACTTAGTGACCAAAAGAAATATTCTCATAATTTGATTGATACCTCCCGTACTGATAACATTTTAAATTTGACATTTATAACTTCGTTAATAGCTACATTGTTCAAGATATTTATTTATGTGAGGTAGGTGAAAGAAGGGACTAGAATTTTGAAATTCATGACTCTTATAAAAGAGAATTCTGGACGAGAATACCTAGTCAGACCACCCCTAGCTCCATAATTCAATCTTAATGAACTAAAAGAAAAAGGAACCTCTTAAAATTGATATAAAATATTATATAACGTTATAGTACTTTAAGCTCATTTAACTAAAGATAAATTTTAAGCGTAGGCATTTTTAATTCCCTATAACACGGCATGTGACTACTTTGGCCCGCATTCGAAATCGACACCGGGGATACAAGGATTACACAACACATATCCGTAGGCAATGATGGCTCCGGCCCTAGACTGCTACATGATTTGTGGTTATTGCCAGAGTGCCGCATATGTTTAGAAGTTGACATGCAAATATATCATCTTCCTCTCTCTCTTACTCTCTTACCGTCTCTCTCTCAATCATATGGAGGTCCTCTCCCTATTTCTATTCGATCTATATATAATCCACCCACCTCAGACGTGCTGCAGAGCTCCGAAATATTCATTACACTCCCTTACATTTCACTGAACTCACTAGGGGTGTACATTGTTAAGCAAAACAGAAAATTGAATTGTGATAAAGTGCAGCTAATTTTACGATCTTGTATTGTTGCATCCTGCTTGCTAAGATGCTTAAAAATTGAATTGGAAGGTTTGCCATTACACAGATAAATGTTTTTATTATTCTACTCACAATGTATTTCGGTCTAGGTAGGCCATCATCAGGCGATTCGAGAGGAGTATAGAAACGATGACCGGATTATATATAAAAATTACGATATTACTAGGAGTTAAATTAAATATATTTCCGTTATGTTCTTTGGGGTAAAGGGCTGCCCGCGCGTAGGGCCGACAGCATTGCCCCCTTCTATGAGCCGATTGTATATATAATGTGGGAGCCTCAACATCTCACAACCCTATGCACCACAACGGCCTTACCTTTACTTTACTTTTTAGTTTTTTACAATTTAGTTTTGAGGAGCAATTTGTTTGTTTTTTTTTGCAAATATAATGCAGGAATTCATTAGATTATGTTATAAAAATATGAATGTAAGAATATCTCGATATAATTATCTTTTAATTAACACAAAAGGTTTATCCTTTACTAAAATTTTAAGACACAATATCCTTATAATATACATAGAATATTTATTGCGAATATCTAGAATGTTTCTAACTAATGATGAAACCTCTGACGATGGCCAAGACAAGCATGTAACGTGAGTTGTGTATTCACAAAAACTAGTCACAGCTGACGGAACATGTATTTTTTTACATACATATCATACGTTGTGACAGAATAAGATCCATGTAGTTAAGACAGATGTAGGCCTAATGCAAGATTTTAATGTAACCCTTACGCTCTTACGTTTGTTGTCGAGGTTTTATCTGATAAACTGTTAGAATGAAAGACTGAAAGACGAGCTAACTGACTTACTGCCACTGACGCCAGTTGATGACTACGAGTATGTTAAAAGAATGACATGAAAATCTAGGTGCATATAAGTGGCTGCGATATATTTCCATGAAAATGTCTAAAAAATCATTTTTCCCCCCTTCATATATCTCGAGTGGTCCGATCTAGAAAACCTAAATTAACCGCCGTGGGGATCCGTTGCGCTGACCACGTGATACCCTCTATCTGCAAAAGTTGGCACTAACTTCGCCGACAAGCTGCTCTCGCTCGGTCGATATAGTTCGCTTGCAGACTACAGGCCACGGAGTTTTTTTATGTCTCAAGTGGATAATGAAGAATCGAAGTTCATTTTTCTCTCTCTCTGTCTCTCCTCTTGCTCCCACTGTGGAGTATAGGGCTAATTTCTTAGTTTCATGATCATTTCACAGACGGTAGGACTCCTTGGACAAATGATCAGCCCGTCACAAGGTCTCTACCTAAACACAGGACAACACAGACACATAATGAACACATACACACACAAAACATCCATATTTTGTATGGGATTCGAACCCACGATCCCGGCTTCCGAGTGAACGAAGACAGTACATCCCTTAGGCGGCACGGCTACCGTGACCGGCCACATAATTAAGGTCTCATTGATAATATAAACTACTCGAATACACTCAGAGTGTTAATAAGGTCTGTCCATTACATAGAGCGTGTGGACCCAATTCTAATAAGGCTATGTTACTCCAAGAATCCTAGAGACGTCATGAACCTTTACTAAGATAATATTAAAAATCCATATGCAATAAAACTTGATCTGTGTATGCACCTCCAATGCTTCAGCAGGCAGGTAGTCCGACTTTAGATATTATGGGCTGATGTATGCTGTACGTATCCGAGACTGCCCGCATTGGTACGCCACGGTATGTGTCACAGTTTCTTAATGCACTCACATATCCCTTATTTCAATTTAATTTAACCTCTCTTCAAAACCATTAAATTATCTGCGAGAGCTTGATTTTCCTCTAATTAATTTTCGGTCACTATTATATTTGGTTCGCTCTGAGGTACTCTGACCATAACTACTGAAAACAAGTCATGGAATTTCGGGGTTCAGTCACTGGCACTCCTCACGGCTCCGCTTCTCTCAAAGAGAATGACAGATGTTATGACTTAAACTTTACTAATTTTCTTCAGAAATCCAGGACGATGCTGGGATAATACATTCGAAACCCTACGATAATTTCCTTCCCTATCCTTTCAAATTCACACTTAATGCCAAACTACATATCCCATATAATAAGATCTGCGATCGAACCATGACCGCAATGGACTGACACTGTCCTCAGTATTATATATATATATTTTTTTTTTAATTTGCTTGGTGAGGGGTAGAGTCCAGCTGGGTCCACTCGGCACGGCGGTCACTGATTGGCCTATTGTAGCCTGCCCCGGGTGATTATGACGA
>NW_019725416.1:1293108-1293674 GCF_002891405.2 Cryptotermes secundus | reverse complement strand
ACCCGAAGTACTCGGAGAAAACCTGCCCCAGCGCCCCTTTGTCCACCGCAAATCCCACTTGACCAGACACGGAATCGAACCCGGGCCGCCGCAGTGGGAAGCCAGCGACTAACCGCTTGAGCTATGGCGCGGCCTGCATAATCCGATAAGTGGTTGCAGATATTGACCAGACACGGGATCGAACCCGGGCCGCCGCGGTGGGAAGCCAGCGACTAACCGCTTGAACTCTGACGCGGCCTGCATAATCCGATAAGAGGTTGCAGATATTTCCTGCATACCGGGGACAGAAACAGGCCGTAAGCCAGAATCATCCACAAAACCTATGTCGCGTCAGTTCTGTTCTCGGTTCCCAGATCATTGCAAATATCGAGCACTTCAAACCAGTCATACAGTTGAAACAAATCTCATGTTTCAAGCATATAAATATGTCTGTATCCTTTTATTCGTACATATACCCCACTTTCAATGTGAGACTTGCTTTCAATAATGTATTCCTTTATAGAACAAATCCCAATAGAATTGTGATGACCATCATGACTTTAACACAAATATATATATATATATAT
>NW_019725416.1:1289481-1293022 GCF_002891405.2 Cryptotermes secundus | reverse complement strand
AGCAAATCTGCAGCTACTCAAGAATTTCCCAGCTTTTTATGGAACCCGAAGGTTCATTACCGTGTTCACAAGAGCCCTCCACTGGTCCCTATCCTGAGCCAGATCAATCTAATCCATACCATCCCATCCTATCTCTCTAAGATAAATTTTAATATTGTCCACCCACCTACACTTTGGTCTTCCCAGTGGTCTTCTTCCTTCTGGATTTCCCACCATTATCCTATATGCATTCCTCATCTACCCCATTCTTGCTACATGCCCTGCCCACCTCATCTTACTTGACTTGGTCATTCTAATTATACCTGGGGAAGAGTACAAGTTATGAAGCTCCTCATTATGCAGTTTTCTCCAACCTTCTGTCACTTCATCTCTCTTCGGTCCAAATATTCTCAACACCCTTTTCTCAGACCGGCTGTGTATAGGATTCAAAAATTCAAAAGCGACCAAGGCCCAACAAAGGGCTACAGAGTCATATGAAGAGAGAGACACTTTCAGGGTAAAGTTCTGAGCAACATAAAATTACGATTCAAAGGTTCATATCCATGTCATAATATTTCCTATGAATATAAGTGTCTTAGTTTATGATGTTAATAAAACCTTTTACGAACATTTTAGAACCATAAATACATTAAATTTTGTACGTAACTACCATATTAAAATTCTAAAACATATACTATCAAGTTAACGTTCAAGTCTTGCTGCCAAAATTATGTTGTCTTCTTTTATGTTAATAACTTAATGAAAAAATATGTCGCCTTGAAAATGTACACCTCAGTTTGCGTTAAGGTGGATGTCTGGTGCTTTGTATTTTCGAGAACTGGCTCTGAGTTTTTTAAACATTCTGTAAATTCTGAAGATCTGAGAAGTAGGCTATTTAATAATGCATCAGACATTGAGATAGACTTATTTAGTTAAGACATACATGAATTTAATCTCATGTGGGCCTAAGTATGCCAGAAATCAAAACCCATTGCTTCATTCCCATTAAAAGAGGAATTTTCTTAGATATTTATCAGCTTAGCGTTTATGAAAGGATTGGGAACTAGGACATGATCTTGTCATATAGCAGGGTTTATTATTAGTTACAGGGCTGTTGGAATTACAGGTGTTACTAACTTAAAAGTTAGTTGTCAGTTATATCACTTTTTATCGGCTTTGTATGTTACTATTGCTCTTAAGTATCCATTGACTTTTATAATGCTCCTTAAACTTTCGAACTATAGCGGAATGAACATGGTAATTCAGTTCCTGTGCATTGATTTAGATATGTGAGACATTAGAGTGTTACAAGAATTGAATGACTACTTTTCATGGCCTAAATTAGGACATATATTTTTTTAGTCTTAAACGTAAACACATCAAGGATGATGAAGTGGACAGGGCATGTAGCACGAATGAGGGCGAAGAGGAATGCATATACGATATTGATGGGAAAGACACAAGGAAAGAGACCACTGGGAAAACCAAGGCGTAAGTGGTTGGAAAATATTATAAATGGTTCTTAGAGAGCTAGAATGGGATGGTATGGATTGAATTGATCTGGCTCAGGATAGGGACCAGTGGAGGGCTCTTGTGAACACGGTAATGAACCTTCGGGTTCCATAAAATGCTGGGAAACTCTTGAGTAGCTGCAGAATTGGCGGCTTCTCGAGAAGGGTTCAGCTGCATGAGCTCCATAAGTAGGTAAACGTAAAGACATGCATTCAGAAGCAATCCTAGATGTAAACCAAAAGAGAATGCGTTGGAAAGACAGCCGGCTTCCATTAGGAATGTTAAAATCCAAAGTGCCTTAATTCAGGGTAAGACTTTCTTATACATACCTGTAAGGTAAAGGTAAAGCTATCCCTGTGACAGGCCTGAAGGCCCATAGGGGTTTGAGAATTCGAGGCTCCCACATTATACAGAAAATTGCCTCAAAGATGTCGGTAAGATTGTCAGCCTTACGCGCCGGCCGTTCTTTACGCCCAAGGAAGATTCATGGTACTCCTTTCTTTTAGAGGCTGAGTCGACCCCAGGGCTATAGTGCGGCTGGAAGAATTAGGTAAATTAAGAAAAAAATACAGTAACTTCATCGGGAATAGAACCCGGGACCTTCCGGCTTGTAGTGTCTCAACCAGCTACGCTACCGCGTGCCCCCCGTACAGACCTGTAATTATCATTATTATTTTAGGCAAATGAATGAAAGTAACCGGAAAGGGGGCCATATTTCAAAATGTAAATATTGATCGGTCGTAGGAAAATTTTTGTTTCAGTAGAATGAGGACCTGTATTTCAAATAAAATTCAAAAAGTTGTGAACGTTACCGAATTACCCTATGAGGAGGATTTTTTTTTCAATTTGCCTAATCCTTCCAGCCGCAGTATGGCCCTGGGGTCGACTGAGCCTCTAACAGAAATGAGTACCAGGAATCTTCCTGGTGGGGGGGTAAAGGTTGGCCGGAGCCTAAGACTGACAACCTTACGGCCATCTGTGAGCCGATTGTCTAGAAGATGTGGGAACCTCAACTTCTGACAACCCTATGGGCCTTCACGGGTTGTTACAGGGATAGCTTTACTTTTTTTTACGATGCCAAACGCTAAGCAATTGCGCGAATTCTTATTGAAATGAAATCTCTTAATCGTCAGGGACTGATTGAAGTGGGACGGGACACAAAATAATTTGTGGACTGGATTCATTTTTTTCTTTTTGACAAGATAATGAGCTGTCGTTTTCCTTAAAAGAGGGGGTATATTTTTATACACGCGTCAGGCAAAGAATGTATGTCATTTATGACTGTTCAAGTTTGCCTGGTGATCTCCTACCTTACCTACGTTGAAAATCTCTCAGCCAACACAACAACAAAAAGTGGTCCGCGGCGTCCCACCAGATGGTCCGCAGTATTAGATGGTCCATATAGTATTATCCGGTAAAAGGTAAAGTTGTCCCTGTTTTTAACTAATTATGCATTACGCCATGAAGGCGTATGGAGGAGTGGATGTGTAGATCCACATTTTACTTGACCTCGGCATTAGTTGGAGGTGAGTGGTCAGCGTCACGCCCCTGCCGGTTTACCTCTTTACCTCCAGAGGAAAAGTCCCCTGTACCTATTGTGTAGGGCTAGCCGCAGAGTTCGTCTGGACGTCGTGGAGAAAATTCTTGACCCTGCCGATACTCGAACTCCAACCCCTCGGTCGTTCAACCTTCTCTTTTGACACCGAATGTTTTACACTGACCAGCTAAAATATCGTCAGTAAATGAATTAATTTTTGTTTTTCGAAAGTGTTTTTGAATATCAGTCATACCTGAGCAAGCAACCTTACGGAAGGAAATAAAAATGGAAAAAAAGAAGAGAGAAAAAAAGCTAATCCTACCGTTAGCTCTTTCTAGGGAAGCCAACAGGGTAGATGTTTCCCACGGAACATCTGACGAAGGAAACAGAACCAGTTTCCGAAACCTTGTGTTTTCTACAATACCAAACGACACACAGCGTCCCAAAATCCAGTAACTCCGACGAGGCTAGGCCGCGCCGCAGCTCAAGCGGTTAGTCACTTGCTTCCCACCT
>NW_019725416.1:1261947-1289360 GCF_002891405.2 Cryptotermes secundus | reverse complement strand
CAATTCCTCCACAATCACCCTCACCTATCATCTGGAGCTGGCAAAACAGGCCAGAAATGACCGCAGTACAAGGGACTTAGTCCCAACCCCACTAGTAATAAAATGAACTCCGACCAGGAAAGTATTTCCATTGTTGAGATATTGTTCCAAAGACGGTGTGTGTTCAGATTTCATAACATCAGGGATATACTTATCAAAACTGATCCGTAAATTTCAGCTGCTGCCTCTTTGAGTAGGGCACTAGAGGCAAATCTTTTCATTTCTCACTCAGAAATGAAAATGCGTCTCTCTTGGCTATGCCAACTAATGGGTTAGCCTTCCTTTTTATTTTGTTTCTTGGAAATGATGATAAATTATGAGCAAAATATAAAAGAAATAAACATTATGAAATAAGAACGGCTGGAAGTGACGCAGGCCTTGGCAATTAAGAAATAGAATCTGTCTTCATTAGTAAGCTGAATAATTATCGAATAACTATGACCCCGCTCTCAGCAAAGCGAGACGAAGCGAAACAGCCTTCCATTCAGAATAACTAATCAGTGCGTTGTTATGGAGAGCAGTAATGAGCATGCGCGCTTTTTAGACTATGACCCTGCTCTTTCTCATCACGAGTCATATTAGTTAACTGATTGTGGTATTTGTTTATTTCAGTTAACAGCAAACTGCTACTTGTGTTCATATCCTGGCGACTCCATGTACATTCTATGTAAAAGAAATATCTAAAGTTTTTTTATTTTAAAGTTCTTGACCTGCAAAGAAAATTGGTGGTATTTCCTTAAAAAAAGAAATTTGTAGCAAACTTCAAAATATTACTAATACGTGTATATTGACAAAACGAATTTTATGGCATGCAAATCTTTTTAATCTTTATGGTTTGCAACCTGTTGTGTATATGATAAACGGGTAACAGTGAAACAACATACATTTGACGCACTGGGCTAGTTTAGCTAGTCTAAACTGCATACACATCTGGGAAAGTGTGTTAATTTCTATTCTTCTGAGGCCACTGCCCCTACATGTTACGTTAAATTTGAGAATTATTTTATATATTTATAATGGCTAAGATAAAACTAATTAATACTTAATTTAACTTATATTAAATATTGAAATCCAAGTAATTTCAGAAGACTTATTTTATTTACCATTCTGGTCCTTATTTTTTGTATTGCTAGTGGGGTGGGACTAAGTCCCTTGCACTGCGGCCACTTCTGGCCTATTGTACCAGCCCCAGATGATAGGTGAGGGTGATTGTGGAGGAATTGGTGGAATGAAGATTGGCAGGGGAAACCGAAGTACCCGTAGAGAACCTGCTCCAGCGCTTCTTTGTCCACCACAATTCCCACTTGACCAGACTCGGGCCGCCGCGTTGGGAAGCCAGTGACTAACCTGCTAGGTCGCCAGATTTAACCCTAGTGGATTTTTTTCTTGTGATGTTATGTGAAAACATTGTACCAGGTTAAGTTAAACGAGCTACAACACCTGAAAGTCCTCACAAGGGACGCTGTGGCTATGGTAAAACAAAACATGCTGTGTCGTCTGGAGCCACCAAGGGAGCCCACGTTGAAATTTATTGAGAAAGTTATATACGCAGAAAAAAAACTTTGATAGTTCCCCTTTATAGTGGTGTAACCCATTAATGTGTATAATAAAAGTTTTCTGAGATATAATTATTTTATTTTGGATACCTTTCATCCGGACATCCTGTATGAATACTACAGGGGAAAATCAAACTAATACATTGGAACAAATCAGTGATTATCAATATAATTTTATCAGATTTTATACTAGTTTTAATTTAAATCAAATATTTCTCCTGCACCAGCTTCCACAGTTATCCTGTCCTTTCATTCGGTGCCGCATTATCTCTGCAGGAGACTTATCGTCGTTAAGTGACACAGAGATGAGACAATTCAGAACACGGTAGAATATTTGATACTCGACCTCTGAGAGCCCTTGTTCTGAAAAGTGTTGCTGTGTCACCTAATTTTCAGACTTTCCATGAGCACAGGAAGAGAGGAGATTATGAAATGTTTATCACTTTAATTTTATATTAAGGCTACATATTTCTGTACTTTTACTCTTCCCCGTGTATAATTAGAATGATTAAGTCAAGAAGGATGAGGTGGGCAGGGCATGTAGCACGAATGGGGGAGAAGCAGAATGCATATATTATATTTGTGGGAAAGCCACAGGATAGACACCACTGGGAAGACGAAGGAGTAGGTGGGTGGACAATATTAAAATGGATCTTAGAGAGATAGGATGGGATAGGATGGATTGGATTGATCTGGCTTAGGATAGGGATCAGTGCAGGGCTCTTGTGAACACGGTAATGAACCCTCGGGTTCCATAAAATGCTGGGAAATTCTTGAGTAGCTGCACAATTGGCAGTTACTCAAGAAGGGCTCAGCTCTGTGTGTAAGTAAGTATATTTTGATGTGGTGTCAAAATTTTATCAGTCTGGTTGAGAAGCATCTGTTTTCATTTGTGCACCAGTGGTGCTGTCGTGCTGACAACGTGGCTTGGATGTGTGATTGCAGGTTGGGTGCAGCCACTCCATCATTCCTTTGGAGGCTTTCACCCTGATGACGGAGCTGGCCGACGTTTCGGGTAAGTGCTCCTGATGTATACCGTGTCAGCTTCTTCGCTTCTTTCCACGTACCTCATGTTTTCCTAGTCTGGGAAAATTCCACCCCCCCCCAAAAAAAAACACTAAGGATTAATTAACTAAATCAAATTTATAATCTCATATTTGTTACTAATATCTCCTGAAGAAAATTCTTATGTCTTATGTCCAATATTGCAAGGTCCAACATAATTTTACTCTTCATCTGTTGAAATGATTAGGGCACATCCTTTCTCCCCTCCCCTCGCTCCCATTTTGCAGCATAAGGCTGATTTCTCAGTTTCATGATCATTTCACGTTAGGACTCCATGGATACGGGATCGGCCCTTCGCAAGGCGTCCGCGTAGACACAGAACAACACAAACACAGAATAAACACATACACACACTAAACATCCATGTCCTGAGTGGGATTCGAATCCACGATCCCAGGATAGAATACATATAGACTTGAATTGTAATAATACATCTAAGTTGTCCTGGTACCAGCAGGATATCTTCTGATCATCACTGTGACTGATTCATACTGAAATCTTCCTAGACGTACGAAAACCCATATAAAAAGCTAAAACTTATACAAGAAGATTGTAGTCAGAAATAACATTTTGTTTATTGGTGAAGGGTGAAGTTAAAGTTATCCCTGTGCTCAATTAAGTGAGATTCGACCCAGGGCCTCTCAGTTTCCGATGTCTAGAAGAGAATACGCACCTCAGACTGCGAGGCCACGTTGATCAGCATAAGCCCGTTGGTAGCTTAGTTGGTTGAGGCACTATGCTAGAAGCCGGAAGGTCGCGGGTTCAAGTCCCGATGAGGTCATTGGATTTTTTTTCAATTAACCTAATCCTTCCAGCCGCACTATGGCACTGTGGTCGACTCAGCCTCTAACAGAAATGAGTACCAGGAATATTCTTGGGGGTAAAGGGCGGCCGGCGAGTAGGGCTAATAACCCTACCGCCATCTGTGAGCCGATTGTCTAGAAAATGTGGGAACCTCAACATCTCACAACCCCATGGGCCTCCACGGCCTGTTAAAGGGATAGCTTTACCTTTACTTTACTTACAATGTGTTATATCCGGCTGATGCAATCTGCGCCTAGGTCTCTTGCATTCAAGTTTTCCAATCAATATTTCATACGCACTTTTCAACTCCTTTGCTCGAGCTCCATGTCCAGATCATCTCATGATCATGCAGAGAGAATACGGGAAATTCTGAATGACAGTCACCTCTACAAGTTAAGACATAAATTATAAATATGAAGAGTTGGTTGCCCTTGATCAAAAATAATTCTTTGTCTAGTACATAATTAATAATTTTCGGAAGAGATGAGGCCCCCGTATGCGACTTATAACCAGTCTTGTTCCCATTCTTGGATGAGGGGCACCACAACTACGTGACGTCACCCAAGAATGTAAAGAAGTTTAATTGTTTCTTGCATCCTATTGTGTATTTAATCAATATTAGAGTTAATATAATAAAAATAAATGGAAAAACGAATGTGATTGCGTGTGATTGTGCAACTTTGTTCGTACACCTGAGGATGACCTCTTGAGGTCGAAACATGTAGTGTGACAATAATAAAAACGTGTTGTGTGGTCGGTGAAATTAACCCTAACGTAAAGAAGATTAATAATTAACTTTGGCCAGAAGAAAGAATACGCTTCTATATGTCGCTCCATATACTATTTACAGCAAGTCTCCCTCAGGATGTGGGGGTGAGAGGGGGGTAAGTTTGTAAACCCTGCTTCTAAATACACCACTGGCTCCTAGACAGACACCATAAGGGCCAGTGTTTATGTTTATTGTCCTTTCTTAAATGTTACTTCGTTTATGTGATCGTTTTTAGCTTACTTTCTTTATTCTTAAACAAGAAGTTCTGTGAAGAACTAATAGCTTACTTTCCTTGGTACGATACGGACCAGATTGAAAACGACGGGCCCAACAATTTTTCTCTTGTTGTGTGTGTATTCATTACCGGGTTAATCTTTTTACCGAACTGTTGCCTAGCAGCGACACATATGACACAGAGACTGGTGGGAAAGTTCTATGAAGTACTCCGTTGAGATGGGTCCAGATGCCATAGCATACACACCAACTTTCATAAAAATCGGTTCAGCCATTGAAAAGTTGATATAGGTGGATACACAGACACCCAGATTGTATGGAGTTAGCATAAGCTTCCTTTCATTTTTTCAGAATAAGGACAGTAGGTTAAAGAAGTTAACTTATGTGATCACCATGCTGTCGGTGTGTCTGTGTATCCCACTCCATCAACTTTGAAGTGTGTGAACCAAACTTTATTAAACTTACTTTGTACATAAGAGCACACGGCGTAGTTCATAGATCAATCCTATCAGATTGTGTGTCTATATGTGTATCCCACTTTTGTTGCTAGGCAACGGCTCGATAAAGATTTTAGTGCGGCAAAGGATCCCCACGCAACAATTTTCGTATGAAAGGAAAGTACATGATCAGCTCTTCCCAGAAGTTCTTGTTATTAGTGGTGTAGTGGTAATGTGCTGTAGTGAGAGTTCTATTAATATAATCTAATTTGGCAGAAGAAACTGCACTGCATAGTACGAAGAATGACTATCCACATGGAGTGAGTTATTACATTGTCATAACCTCTCGTAAGAGATAATTTGTGGACCTGATAATTACCATAAAAGTCTTAAAGAAGAAGATTTGTTAATGCAGCTAGAGCCGAGGATATTTTCTTTCCGTTGATGACATAACGACCCTACACTCTAGCTGTAATATTAATTTAAAATTTGTGTGAATACATTACCGAATGTTCATTATGTTAGGCCATTGACATAAATAGCCTGTTGGAGAGATTATCGTAGCGTTTAGTTTCAGTGGCAAATTGTAATCGGAAAGCCAGAAGGCAAGAGACCACTTGGGATATGTTGGCATAGATGTCAGGATAATATTGTCACGTGTAGGGTGGTACGCGTGACGAAATGACGGGTTACATCTCGGGTGATTGGATTTATTAGCATTTCGGTTACACACTTTCTTTTAATTACACTTAAAAATAGCGCTAACGCCGATTTACATACATACTGGTCCTCTCCTTGTAAAACTAAAACGCAGGAACTATGAAGGTCTCGCTAAATCACACATTCTAAATCCCATTGCACTATAGCCTACATAAAGTTCTTAATTCACTACTCTTGTAAACACTCTGCACTAGTCTCTCAATTGCCTTAAGCTCTCCTGGACTCTCCACACTGACTTAACCTTAAACATATATTCGTTATATAAGCGGCTCACGGACAACACAGAAAACAAGTCACGTGATAATTAGTGTTGTTGCAGTGTGACGTAATTGCGCCTGCGGGGAAGTCTGTTTACTGAGCCGTTGCCATTGCGAGCGTGTATCGCGTGTTTACCATTCCGTTACCCAGCAACGCACTGGCCATCCACGTTACACTATTAAAGAGGGTTCAAGCAGATAGAATATCGTTACGAGGTTATGGACTGGATTGACTGGCTTAGAATAGGGACCAGTTTTAGAGTCTTGTGAACACGGTAATGTACCTTGGGTTCCGTAAAAAGCGCGGAAATTCATGACTATAGTCCATTCGCGGAGACGAGAGAGTCCTCGTAAACAAATGCACGCGGTATCTCCTTCGCTCTTTGAATGAAATTATGCAGCGATCATGTGACGCGTGTACCGTTGCAGGGGCGTCCAAGGTTCACTCTTGAGTCTGAATTCAGGTTAACGTGCGTCCGAATGCAGTGAGTACACTGAAGTAACTGCGCGCTTTGTCCACTCCTTGCTGTCAGCTGTGGCGACGCGAGGCTTGCTTTGTTTACGCTGTCTCGTCTCCGCGAATGGATTATAGCTGGTTAACTATTAGCTTTACAAGATCCTGTTTATAGTTAGTTCGTAAAAATAATAAATAATGGCTGTTAAGTAGTTTTCAAATAAATGGTTATAGATCTGTGAAATATTATTAAATCGCAAGGCTCTAGAGATAAGCTTGTGGTTAGTTAATCTGCCCACTCAGTACTGTGAAAAGCACCAATATGCATATTATGTACGTTAACTAAGCTTGAAGCTCAAGAGATTAAACCGAAGACAGCGAACAGAGAAACAAGGAGATGCGTTAGATAGCGCTGTACAGATGGACGAAGGGTGACGTTATATGGCAGGGGGATGGGACGACGAATAAGCCGACATGTTGAGAGGATGAAGGGGTTTGGGGGAGCAAAAAAAAATATATATATATATATAAAGGGAATAAAAAAGGAAAAAGAAAATAAAAATCTTGACAGACCCGGAATCTGTCTCATTATAGTAACAAGGGACCAGTAACAGTATGCGGACACGTGACATAAGCTTATAAGTCGGACCTTCTGACTCCCCCATGTGTATATGTAGCTTGAATAGAAACACACAAGAGAGAGAAGGCACTGGAATCCAAAGACACACACAAAAAAAAAATACCACGCATAACTTTAAGCAAGCCAGTAGACAGACGTGTACATGTACAAGACAAGTCTGACGTTCTCCTTTATTCCAATCTGTAAAACTGCAGTTTCGTCATGTCCGAGCTCAATTCTCCACGCTCCTCACACGCCCTTTCACGTGTGAATGTAATCTTGACTGCTGGAAGGAACTTGGAGTACATTCTACACAAATTCTCTTCCTTACTTTTCAAAAGGAAGAGCTCTCTATATTCATCTGATGATCCTTGGTTCAAATTTCATAAGTTGTTAAAGGCATTCTTCGCATTTTGGACCATTAAACTTGTGGCATACTAACCTAAGACAACGATATTCAGAGAAAGTGTGCAAGTTACTGAAGAAAGTCGTTTTCTGGGTTTTGGCGCCGTGTATTCTTCGTTTTGGTCGACGTTTCGGAGTACAGCAATAGCTGTACAGCTACTGCTCTCTGCTTTCACAAGCCATTCACCTGCTCTGAAGATGGAGGCGATATCTTCCTCCGAAACGTCAGCCAAAACGAAGAATACACGGCGCCAAAACCCAGAAGACGACTTTCTTCATAGTCATCGCCGTGAAAACCTCAAAACTTACATGTGCAAACTACTGTTTACTGTTCCCGTTAGAATCCTGTTTTCTTTTTTTCTGCTATTATTATTCGTAGTCCCTGTAAGGTCAAGAATTTTTACTTCTCCATGTCGTTCAGACCGGCTATGGGGTTCACCCTACCCCTTACCCAATGGATACTGTGGGGGGAAAGCGGCCGGGGCGTGAATCTGACCACTCGCCTCCAACTATTGCCGAGATCAATAAAACGTGGGTCTATGCATACACTCCCCTATACGCCTTAATGGCGTAGTGGTTACTTAGTTAAGTAGAGAGACAACTTTATCTTTTAGTGACGTAAGACTGAGTCCACTTGGTGCTGCGGCCAATACTGGCCTATTGTACCAGTCTCAGGTGATGGATGATGGTGATGTGGAGCAATTGGTGGAATGAAGATTGGCATGGGAAACCGAAGTACTGGGAGGAAACCTATCCGATCACCACTTTGTCCACCACAAATCCCATATGATCAGACCGTGGCTCGAAGCCGGGCCACCGCGGTAGGAATCAAGCGACTAACCGTTTCAGCCATGGCGCGGCCCAGAATCTTGGTTGTTCTGGGCTAGTTTTTGAGTTCTATTCTGTGAAAGTTACAAACCTGCGGCAAATACTGAGGGCACATTTTGCCCACATAAAGGAATGAATGGTCGTGGATAGTAATTTGGAACTGAGAGAATTGAAGACGATCACAGGAAACCCAGCAAAGCTGACTTTCACCTAGCGAACCCTTCTCGTTGTAAATCAGGTTAATGCTATTGCTGAAATTGTGTGTGTGTAATGATGTGCCTTCCCTCTAAGCACCGCGTGGTGATGATCATCATCGTTTGGGACGTGTGGTTTAAGCCTGAGGAAGCTCGGTGCAAATTCTGTAGGACACATCTTCTCTCACGCCGATGCTTGGCCCATGTATGGATTTCCAAGTTCCCACGTCATTCGGACTCGAGGTCAATCTCTTGGTTCCTTCGACTAGCCGCCCTCCTCTTCACAGTCATGATGTCACTGGGGCCAAATTCGAAATTCCGTCTACAGTTTTGCCAGGCAGAAACCTTACCTGAAAGCGTGAACCTGTTAGTCTTACTATATTACCTTTAGTTGGACCTACATTCGTATACGAGGCAACATTGAACTAAAAATAACTGAACGAAGCAGCACATTTGCAATGAGTGTTGATTGTTCCTTGCCAAAATTTTATACTATACTAACTTCACCCGAATATAAACAATTTAAATTCGTTACTGCTTCTCATTACTAAGGCTTAGGTGGGTGGACAATATTAAAATGGATCTTAGAGAGGTAGGATGGGATGGTATGGATTGGAATGATCTGGCTCAGGATGGGGACCAGTGGAGGGCTCTTGTGAACACGGTAATGAACCTTCGGGTTCCATAAAATGCTGGGAATTTCTTGAGTAGCTGCAGAATTGGCGGATCCTCCAGAAGGGCTCAGCTCCATGAGTAAGTAAGTAAGTAATTGATCGTTTAAATAATATGTAGAACACTGGAGTGCACTTATCTTCTTGAAATAACCATCTTTCTTTCCGTGGATCTACTATAACTATAACGTTCGCATTTTTGTTTACATATTACGTGACCGGTTCTGTGAACTAGTGGTCAGAGTTCCTGGCTACAGATCCAGGAGTCTCAAGTTCGATTCCCGGCGATACCAGATTTTCTGAGAAGTAGGGGTCTGGAACGCGGCTCCGGTCTAGAAAACAGAGATTAATGGCCGTGGGGATTCGTTGCGCTGACCACGCGATACCCTCTATCCGCTAAAGTTGGTACTAACTTCGTCGACAAGCGGCGGCCGCTCGGTCGGTATACTTCGCTTGCGGACTAAAGGCGACGGAATTCTTTTTTTTTATTACGTGACACGGGCTGAATCATCCGGAAACGAATGTCGTGTCTTCTTGAATCAAGATCATATGTTCTTACTACCCTCTTGTTATGTTACGTAATCGTGCAAGGGACCGTAATGACTCCTTCTCTGCCACGTCCTTAGAGAGTTCCATGAAATTGTAATTTTGTGCTTGTCTTGCTGTTGAGTGTTTTGAAGTCCTTGTGTTTCCTCACGTTTGAAGTAAAAGTAAATTAATTGTGAAGCAATAACTTACGCGGTATATAAGAGAGATATTACCGAGTCCGACAGTTTTACATGTGAGATGTTTGTAGCTACAGACAAGTGGCTAATAAACCTTCAAAACAGTGTCACAGTTCACAAATAAAAATTCCGTTTAGAAGGGAATTAAACACAATATAGAATTAAGGAAATACTTGTTATCACTCACTTCAGAATCGCTTGCCTTCCTTTATACCATGAAATACGTGTATGTATAGATTACTATATACAAAACCTAAATTTTACCTATTGTTTTGTATGATTATGGAACTTGGTCTATTAAGGAAGGACATAGATCGAGGAAGGTGGGTTTGAGGCTCTCACACAATGCCCATGAAGAATGTGGTCTTCTGGGTAATTTGGAGAGAGCCAGACGTTTCGGAGGAACATGTTGCCTACGTTTGTGGACTTTATAATTAAAATAAAATAGCAGCAGTAGGCGGCAAGTTGAACTCAGTTTTGTTTGGCTGGAGATGTAGGCCTTGTGCTCCTCCGAACCGTCCTACTGTCTCCGGAATACACGTTGTTACGACACGCAGACAACCTTCTTAGAGTGAGGATGTTTGTGAGCAGGATAGGGATCTGAGTGGGAAGAAGGGACAAGAGTTTGCAGAAAACTTCATAATATCCACTCTGAAAAAAATCAAGGAGGACATGTTGGGCAGGACTTGTAATAGGTTTAGAAAGGATGAGAAACGCATACAAATTTTATCAGATACAAATTACCGTTGGACTCCTCGAATGCTCTCATGTGCCCCCATCTTCCAGTAAAGGCTTGGAATTTCTTCAGTAGGCCTACCTAAGAGACTAACATCTCAAGAATGATTTGTTTCATGGAGTTACTTAGCTGAAGCTATATAGTAGAATCCTCAGTGTTCTCAAAAGTTTTGCACCAAACGATTTACCTTGTGTGAGGAAATTTGTCCGTCCAAAACGAAGGTTACAACTACCTGAAGATGCGCTCCCAGAAATCAATTATATTGCCTAGGCATGCGCGTATGCTTAGGTTGTAGTATTTGCAGGAACTATATGTTACGTTTTCTTTCCAGAAAGTTTATTTACAATTTTCTTAGTCAAATAAAGAGTGTATGCCCCTATTATTTTGAACAAATTAATTTGCGGAAGTGGGGCACGCAGTAACGTAGTTGATTGAGGCACTATGCTACAAGCCGGAAGGTCGCGGGTTCAAGTCCCGATGAGGTCATAGGATTTTTTTCAATCGACCTAATCCTTCCAGCCGCACTATGGCCCTGGGATCGACTCAGTCTCTAACAGAAATGAGTACCAGGAATTATATAAATAATTTTCCTGGGGAGTAAAGCGCGGCCGGCGCGTAAGGCTGACAACCTTACCGCCATCTGTGAGCCGATTGTCTAGATAATATGGGACCCTCGACGTCTCACAACCCTATGGGCCTTCATGGCCTGTTACAGGGATAGCTTTACTTTTTTACTTTACTTTACTTGTTGAAATACTTTTTATAGGCATTGTTTCTAACAAAGCACAATACGAAAAAAAATACACACCCTATTTCAACTTAGAGATCCTAAATGTTCATAAATCTCTGAAAGATTAATGATAACTTCGGTAGCATTCCATTATTATTCCAAAACGTCTGGTTATATTACCTAGAATTCCAAATATTTCGGAATAATTTTTTCCAGCTTCAATTTCATTTAGTTGCCATGGAAAGCACTTAACGGTAAAACCTTATTTTTGGTCGCAGATGAGATTGAATAATAAAAAAGTAAAGCTATACCTGCAACAGGCCGTGGAGGCCCATAGGGCTGTGAGACGTCGAGGCTCCCACATTTTCTATACAGTCGGCTCACAGATGACTGAGGTTGTCAGCCTTACGCGCCGGCAGCCCTTCAACCCCAGGAATATTCTTGGTACTAGTTTCTATTAGAGGCTAAGTCGACCACAGGACCACATTTCTGCTGCAAGGCTTAGGTCAACTGAAAAAAATTAAATGGTCTCATCTGTAATCGAACCCGCGACTTTACGGTTTGTACCATAGTGTCTCAACCAACTACGTTACCGAGTGCCCCAAGATGACATTGAATAAGATTATTGAAGAAGCGTATGCTTAAAGAACCATTGAGCAGAAAACTTAATTCTAGTCATGCTTATACGGAACGGCAGGCGAGACGAGACTATTTGTAGCCGTGACAGAAGACAGAGCAGTTTGAGTGACATCTTGGTCGCAGACTGTTCCATCACCTTGTACCGTAACGGCCCAGATGTCCTCTTGCCACTGAAATAGCTCTGCCCACTGACATAGAAACAGCGAGAGTTCCTCTAATGCATACCACTGAGACTTCTGCCTGTTCCAAGCAACATAAAATATTAGCATATTCGCGCGTGTCATTCTGAATTTCAGTTTACTTCTCTGTTCCCCAAAACAAAGGCAGTGAAAGACAAATGGATACTTCAGATTTCAACTGCCAACCTGCGACAGAATTGAAGTCAAACATGCGTAGGTCTACACAAAGAAGTTGAGCCATAAAAATTTCTCAGTAGACTGAAGCCAACGACTCGTTATGGCGTCTTGATATTAAACAGTAACCTGACATGCCCACCTCCGCTTCCAATGCAGCCAACTGAGCGAAAATTGTCATGAGTGTTCTTAGTAGAGCACGTACTCAGGCTCTATTCTTGCATACTCATAGGTACATAGCAACGTTCATCTGACTCAGTATCGAAGCCACTCCGAAATAGGCAGATATAGGACAGTGGGTCCTAGGAATCACTAGGCATATAAAAAATGTAAAGCTACCCCTGTAACAGTCCGTGGAGGCCCATAGGGTTGTGAGACGTTGAGGGTCCCACATTATCTAGACAATCGGCTCATAGGTGGCGGTAAGGTTGTCAGCCTTACGCATCGGCCGCGCTTTACTCCCCAGGAAAATTCCTGGTACTCATTTCTCTTAGAGGCTGAGTCGATCTCAGGGCCATAGTGCGGCGGAAAGATTAGGTCAAAAAAAATCCACCTCATCGGGACTCGAGCCCGCGACCTATACGGTACTGAAATTTTACACAGACAATCTTTTAGAGCTTATAGGTGCAACACAAGCAATGTAATGAAATCTAGGAAGGTACGATAGGTTGGGAATTAAGAAAGATGTGGATTGGGCCAAAAATGAATGCTTACAACAATTTTTTGAGGAATCTCTTTGATAAAATACTATTTGTAATGTCTCGAAAAAATGGGAAAATTATATTGAGATGGGTCTTTAAGGAAAGAGGCTGTGTCCACGGTGTCCAGTCCTCGGTACTAATGCCTTTGTTGAGCCTTCACTTTCTGCTGTCTCTTAACACATGCGAAGAAGTTTGCAGGCCCATGTAATTTTCCCACGAATTAAGCTTGCCCATTTATCGCACGGCATTGTTTAGTCCTCGCTTACTTCAATGATGAAGGTGAAGTCAAAAATTTATCCTGATTACCATATGACTGTGTTTTATGTAACACGACTGGTCCCGAGGCATGAACTGGCAAGACCGTGTGACAAGTTTCCTTGTCGTAGTCCGATAAAGGTAGTCTACATTACAGCATCTGACTTCCCATCCTCACGTCCAATAATTCATCTATTGTTGAGTGTGTATATTCGTTACGTTTTTACCAACCCGTTGCCTAGCAACGATAGGAGTATACACTTTATGGACACAGATCTGTGGGTGGGACTTATGAAGTACACCATTGAGATGGGCTCGAGGGCCATCAGATACACGCGAAGTTTCATAAAGACATGTTCAAGCATTCAGACGATAAGCGGCGGCACCCGCAGACACACAGAGGAGCATGGTTATCTTACAAGCATACTTTCATTTTTCAAAATAAAGAAAATAGGCTAAAATTAAATAAATTTGTTATTATTGAAGTATGCCTACGAAACTCACTCATGCAGCTGAGCCCTTCTTGAGAAGCCGCCAATTCTGCAGCTACTCAAGAACTTCCCAGCATTTTATGGAACCCGAAGGTTCATTTCCGTGTTCACAAGAGCCCTCCACTTGTCCCTATCCTGATCCAGATTTATCCAATCCATACCATCCCATCCTATATCTCTAAGATCCATTCTAATATTGTACACCCACCAACGCCATGGTCTTCCCTGTGGTCTCTTTCGTTCTGGCTTTCCCACCAATATCCTATACGCATTCCTCGTCTCCCCCATTCATGCTACATGTCCTGCCCACCTCATCCTCCTTGTCTTGATCATATATATATATGTAAATAGATAGATAGATAGATAGATAGATAGATAGATAGATAGATAGATAGATAGATAGATAGATAGATAGATAATGTTGTTTATGAAGTAACAGACGCCTTGCATAAATCTTTTTTCTTCTAGGTTTAAGAGCTCTGTAATTGACTTGTACAGTTTACACTTTCTGCTACGTCAAGCCAGGTCTATGGTAGCATTATGACATCTGTGTATTGGCCCCTGTGTTGGAATTCGGGGAAATTCTTAGGCTCCTGCATTTCCACTGAACGATCTTAATTGGTTTATTCCCGTTGAATTCTGTTTTAATATTGTTCATGAAGCTCGACAGCTTTCCACAGGTGTCTGACCATTACTTTAGCGTCCTCGGAGTTTATCAGTAAATTGATTATCGTCACCAGTACGTTCTTGACTTCGCCCTCCATCTGAATGGACGGTGCAATGTTTTATCATATTCTCCAGTAGCGTCATAACTATAATATTTCGCAGAGAGCTGCACACTCGAATTCAGATTAGGTTATCTTGTGGATAAAACACTTGTTGCTGTGGCAGCAGAACCACACAGCTGATTCACAATGCTAAATTCGGCCCGACTGTTTCCTGCAGTGCAAAATATTATTTTACCTTCAGGCCAAATTCTTGGAAGCATAAGTAAACCGATCGACGTGTACATATGTTACAGTATGACTTGGAGATAGCCTATTTTTTACCTGAAGAACACCGTAAGCCTACTTAGTTTTTGTCAGGTGTGAACACGAGTTCTGTGTTAATCATTGATCTTGTGATTGACATACGTAGAAAGAAATTTGTGAGGAGTATATATGTTCTGACAGGAAGTGTATGCTTCATTAGCAGTAGCCTGCATGAAAAAAGGCCGATACACGTTTAGTTATTAAGATGTTTCCTTTCTTTAATACCCTGATATAGATCATGACAAGGAAATGAAACAAAGTCACACGTAATTTCACTGCAAGTAAAACAGAAGAAATCTAATGTAAAAAATGTTAATTTAGTAAGCCTATATAATAGAGATTAATTTAATGGTTTTGAGATGTCACATCGTACCTCAGTACAGCAAACTGACGTAATTTGTGAGAGTCTAGCGGAACAGGAAATGACAAGCTTCTAGGTATATGCTGAATACATTTATCTATATGGGACAGGAAGTTAAGAGGAAGCACTTAAGACATTTCAGGAAGAGAACAGTGCGTTTATAGTAATTATCAGAAAAAATTCTTTACATGGACTATATAGTCTTATATTCCTTAGGTTAATTATAATTAATGCATAAGTACATTTGCACAAAGAAAAAGAAAATGAATGTGCTTAAATGTTTACTCTTAGGATGATCTGACGTCTAAGAATTCGCAACACGCTGTCCGATAAGACGCATTAGAAATTACTTATTCATGAAGGTGAGCCCTTCTTGAGGAGCCGCCAATTCTGCAGATACTCAAGAATTTCGCAGCGGTTTATGGATTCTGAATGTTCATTACCGTGTTCACAAGATCCCTCCACTGGTCCTTATCCTGATCCAGATCAATCCAATCCATAACATCCCATCGTATCTCTCTAAGATCCATTTTAATATTATTCACCCACCTACGCTTTGTCTTCTCAGTGGTCTCTTTCCTTCTGGATTTCCCACAAATATCCTATATGTATCCCTTTTCTCACCCATTCGTGCTACATGCCCTGGCTACTTCATTGTCCTTGACTTGATCGTTCTACTTGCAGAAGAGTACAAGTTACGAAGCTCCTCACTGGACTAGAAATTATCTGCCAAATATCCCCCTGGCCCTTCTCACATACCCCCAGAGTGCTTCGTGCCGTCATTTGAAGTATTTTGCATGCTGTGTCCAGTCCCCTTCGGACGATTCTCCGCGCCCTCCACACACAGTTTCTTGTCCACTTCCTTCCTCCTTTATAGGAGAAGTATCTTCTTTCCAGGTGGAAGGCTTCAGAATACGGAAACGGGAGTCATGGCACGGTTTTCTTTTTCTGAACTCATTGCATTGTAGTCTCTTCCCCTTCGAACTTATTTTCTCGTTTCGCAAAAGACATATTCCTGAATTCTGCTCCTCAGATTTAATGGGTTTTTGGAATTTATCCGTTTTCTGGTACTGTAAAAGCCAGAGAACACAACGTTTCGGAAACTGGATCTGTTTCCATCTTTAGGTGAAGGGGAGACACCTACTCTGTTGGATCGCTTAGAAAATGCTAACCTCAATCACTGGACAGTCCCTTCAAACTACAGCTATATAAATACCTGAGACCAGGCTTTGTCGTAGAGAAATAACAGGAAAATACAAAATAAAAATTGTGATAAATTATACACAGACCTGAAAAAAAGATAGGAAGTGATTTTAAGGAGAATAACAGCTTATAGCTTGTTATGACTTACTTGTCGCTGTACAAACCGATTCGATTTATTTAGAGCCTAAGATCTACACTCGTATGATGTTCTGTCGTAATCGGAGCCAGGATACCTGATCCCTCAGCTTTTTCATGGTTTCCCTCAGCCTCTCCAGGTAAAGTGGTGGGATATTACCTCTATTAGACCACGTCTGCTTCCTTCCAGATCCTTTCCAATTCATTATCACTACCATTCTAACACCAGACCTCAGTATAATCTGAGATATTTATAGCGTAGTAAAATAAACCACAAAACAAATATTCAACAGATACCTGACACATCTGTGTCAGCTGCTGAAAACTGCCATGCATATCCTCTTGCCGGGGTACGTACCGTCACTTTCCAGACAAGCCGTAGCGGTAAGCTGTGAATTCAAGGGCAAGGTAGGCTTCAGAATTCTTGCAGTTCATAGCAGCAACTACAATTCTGGGAAACCTTTCAACAGGATCCTAAGAGTAACACAAAGAAAATAAGGATATGTAAGATTTGAGGTTTTCACGGCGGTGACTACGAAGAGTGCCGTGTTCTGGGATGTGGCGCCGTGTGGATCTTGTGTGAACCGACGTTTCGGAGGAATGCATCGCCTCTATATTCAGGGTAGAAAAATCTGCGAACGAGGAACTAGCGTGAGCAGGTGGTTGCAGTCTGCAACCGAAACGTCAGTTCACACAAGATGTACTCGGCGCCACATCCCAGAAGACGGCGTTCTTCAAAATATGTACAGGCAATTGTACACTTGGAATAACATAAAAATCCACATTTCATGTACGCGTGGTGTGTCTATTGAAGAGGATTTATATGCAATGCGTTTTCAATCTAGCGGACATCAAATAAATGGTAAGGGGACAGTGGGAGGAGGGGTAAAGCCTTCGGTGACATAAAATACGTAAGCATCTTTGGCCCCGAAGTCACGGAATCGTATGCACATATTGCAGTTGCTTGAACTCAGTTATTATTAACAGGATACAGAGGAAATTCCGCACCTGTTGCCCAGTTTAGTGAACAACTAATAAAGGGCTGAAAGTTATACGTAAGTAAATTTTAAGATCGCTTATCTCCATGAGTAAAGTAATACTTAAACCACAGGCCGCGCCATAGCTCAAGCGGTTAGTCGCTTGCTTTCCACCGCTGCGGCCCGGGTTCTATCTCGGGTCTGGTCAAGCGGGATTTCTGGTGGACAAAGTGGAGCTGGGGCAGGTTTTCTCCGGGTACTTCGGTTTCCCCTGCCAATCTTCATTCCTCCAATTGCTCCACAATCATGCTCGCCTATCATCTGGGGCTGATACAATAGGCCAGAAGTGGCCGCAGTACAAGGGACTTAGTCCCACCCCACTAGCAATAAAAAAATACTTAAACCGAATTGATGTGAATGCTCCCAGCACATGCGTACACACGAGTATCATAGCTGTAAAACGTAAGAAAAGGTAAAGTTGTCCCTGTCTAACAGAAGTTGGAGAGAAGACTAAAGGACACGTACCAGATACTCACTGCGACTGCCCAGGTTAACTCTCAGGTCAGGCCATGTAGGATTTCCGGTGGACGAAGTAAAACTATGGCAGGGTTTCTCGGAGCACTTCTCTTAATTTTGCCACCTCTCATTCATCTATCATCCACTAGTGGCCGACGTACCAAGCTGACCCAGACTCACCCCACGACTTTAAATGATGTCTATTATACCTATGTCTTATTCGGCGTTAGGCTTACGGTTTTCGAAATCTTTGTAAGCAGTTTGTTTCTACTTTCTCGTCTCATAACTGGAAAGCTGCTAGACCGATTTTGACAAAATTTTATACTGTAGCGTTCAGAAAGTGAAACTCTTAGGTGCAATAAGAGATCCATCGCACCAAATTTGTTATATCATGCGTACATTTCCTAACTTGTTTTATTTTTTGCTGCGAATGTGTCAGGGACTGTTTATACTTTTTCCATACTTAGGCCTGTTAAGTGGCCGCGCCATAGCTCAGACGGTTAGACGCCTGCTTCTCATCTCTACGGCACGGGTTCGAGCCCGGTTCAAGTCATGTGGGATTTATGGACAAAGTGGCACTGGGGCAGGTTTTCTCCGAGTACTTCCGTTTTCCTTGCCAATTCTCATTTCACCAACTGCTGCACATTCATCATCTGTGATCCTGGGCTGGTACAAAAGGCCAAACAGTGGCCGAGGTACCAACTGAACTCAGTCTCACCTCATCCCAAAGAAACTAACGTAAGATGTTTGGTGAGATCTGCTTTTCACTTTCATTCTGCCTACGTCACTCTCTGAAGACAAATTTTTAAGAAGTTTGTGTAAGTCTTCATTGTTTTCTCGCTCTCCACCAGTAAGTGGGCCAAACATCCGTGAGCCCTCAGAAGAAACGGAAATGATTTTCGTCGCCCGAACTGGAGCCTCATATAAATGATTCGCGTTCATTTCGTAATGACGAATGGACCGGCTCCTCGCTCTGTATAGTGCTTCGTTACGCCCGGGCGGGGCGCCAAAGGAACGCACTTCATGTGGGTCAGCTGCAGTCCAAGTGTTGAGAAAGGGAGATGACACGATAAGAAGCAGCTTGTTCTTTGATACAGACGCCAGATTACGCTGGCATCTTGACAGCTGTCAATCATTCCTTCTCCGTGTCTCACTTCAGAAACCACATACCCTCTCCTCCAATACCGCGACACGTGGGCAGTACGTCACGAGATTCACATGACGTCATCAAGCAGCAAAGTAACCTTACAGCTCATAGCGCCATAAAATTGCTACTTTTCTTTTTTTCTTGGGCGGAGCGCGATGTTCATCTGTCATCCGTGGCTCGGCAGGGGGCGTGACTAAAAAGCTACGAGGCTAGGCAAGTGAGAGCCAATGAGAACTGAGGCCATATTGTGATGTGGGCGGAGTTGTGACGTAATGTGTTTCAGTGTCTTGCACCTGTGAGCTGTATTCACACATCTCACCTGTAACAGCCACTAGATTAACGAAGGACCACGCGCTCTCTGGTTGTGACAATTTGAAACTTTGTCTTTTATACGGCGCGCTTCGTTCGAATTTATATCTTGCTGTCAAGTCTCGGCATTTTCGTTTCGCTTAAAGGGACACTACAAACTGAAATCAATCTGTGTCACTGCGCTAATTGATTCGGTACTGAAACACGAAGACCGCAGAAGATCAAGGGTTGCCAATTTGTGTCCTAATAAAGAAGATAACGAGATAGTTAGCACTGAACTGGTGAGATTACCTGGGCCTACAGTAACAATGCAGAGCTATTATTAGTGGGATGCGGTTCCCATTCTCACAGTGAGAAGAGGGTAACTTAGATTGTTGAAGCAGCTGTCGATAACTTTGTCCATTTAGCTTCGAACTCTTGCCCCAGAACCTAGACCAAGGGAGAAGTTAGGCCGTGTCATATCTCAGACGGTTTGTCGCCGGCTTCCAACCGCGGTGACACGGGTTCGAGCCCGGGTGAGGTCATGTGGGATTTGTGGTGGACAAAGTGGCACTGGGGCAGGTTTTTTCCCAGTACTTCTGTTTCCTCTGCCAATTATCCTTCAACCGACTCCTCCACACTCATCATCTCTCTTCCTGGGCTGGTACAATAGGTCAATTATTGGCTGATGTACCAAGTGATTTTTTTTATTGCTAGTGGGGTGGTACTAAGTCCCTTGTACTGCGGTCACTTCTGGCATATTGTAACAGCCCCAGATTATAGATGAGGGNTTCTTATTTTACCTTCTACCCTGAACATTGAGGCGATACGTTCCCCCGAAACGTCGGTAAACACCACATCTACACGGTGCCACATCCCAGAAGACTGCTTTCTTCATAGTCACCGCCGTGAAAACCTCAAATCTTACAATCAAATAAGTGGTTCTGTGTTTGTAATATGAATTCAAGTTTAATTTCTTATGTGAAAAATAATTATTTCAGATACACAAATTCTCTCTGTGAAGCAATCTGATACCTAATATGGAATACCACTAATAGAAGAATAGAGAAGTATATATTATGATATGAATATCAGTATAGGTAAAAAGTAAAGCTATTCCAGTAACAGGCCGTGGAGGCTCATAGGTTTGTGAGGCTTACGCACCGGCCGCTCTTTAGCCCCAGGAAGATTTCTGGTTCTAATTTCTGTTAGAGGCTCAGTCGACCCCTCCAACTCTAGCACAGGTTTCTTAATTTATAAGAGCTGGTCGATATTTCTGAAACTCCTTATTTACAGAATAAACAGGAAATACTAAATTTCTTAGATTATTTTATTGCGCCTCATGCATTGCATACACTATTTATCTTTGTGGTCACGCCGTCTGCCACCACAAAAAATAATAGAACTGAACTGAGGGACCACTGATGAACTTGAAGATCTCCTGGCCCCAGCATCTACCCTGTGATCCATTGCAGGGTTGCCATATTTCTTTTCTCCATTGTGATTATATTCCACATTACTAACGCATTGTACATATGACAGCTTTCCCCTAATTGTAGGTCTATATAGATATTATATCCTAAATAATATTTTGTGTTCCTGTGTCTTATTTAGAAGAGCAAGGCTTTGTTCCAGGTCAACTGTTGCCTCTGCAGTAAAAGTAAAGCTATCCTTGTAACAGGCCGTGAAGGTCCATAGGATTGTGAGACGTCGAGGCTCCATTTTCTCTAGACAATCGACTCACAGATGGCGGTGAGGTTGTCGGTCTTACGCGCCGCCAGTCCTTTCCCTCAGGAAGATTCCTGGTACTCATTTCTGTTAGAGGCTGAGTCGACCCCAGGGCCATAGTGAGGCTGGAAGTATTAGGTCAATTGAAACAAAAAAATCGACTTCATTGGTACTCGAACCCGTGAGCTTCCGGCTTGTAGTACAGTGTCTCAACTAACTACACTACCGCGTGCCCCCTGCCTTTGCAGTATCAGTGCCAAAATGTATTTCACGTAGAACACCATTTTTTCAGTGAAATATGACACATCATTAAAAATGGCAATCACTTTCTTAAACAGAGTTTTTCAACAGTGACGAAACGATTACGGAACCTACTTAAAAGTAACTTAGATCTAACAAGTGACAGAGAACCTGTTGATTTGTGTCCATTCTTGGAGAATTTGTAGTAAGTCTTACACTTGGCCGCGCCATAGCTCAAGCGGTTAGTCGCTGGCTTCCCACCGCGGCGGCCCAGGTTCGATCCTGGGTCTGGTCAAGTGGGATTTGTGGTGGACAAAGTGGTGCTGGGGCGGGTTTTCTCCGAGTACTTCGGTTTCCCATGCCAATCTTCATTCCATCAAACTCTCCATCATCATAATCACCCGGGGCAAGCTAGAATAGGCCAATCAGTGGCCGCCGTGCCGAGTGGACTCAGTTGGACTCCACCCTCCACTAAGCGAATTTAAAAGATTAAAAATCTTACCGTTACCATGTATCAGGTCTGCTCGGCTTCTTAAGGTGTTTACCCTCTCGGTAAAGATGACAGCAGAGTAATCACTGCCCATGCGCGTGTAGGTGTGAAATCTGACATGCCTAACAGTCCGCATAAAGCTCATTTATACGACTTGAAGTCTTCAGGGTGGGTAAAGTATAACCGGTTGAGCAGCCGCGTTAATTCAGAATTAAATTTCGAAGACTCGGAAACCTTCTCTGTCTCCAGTAACCACAAGGGACGGGGACATGCAAATGGGCTCGTAAGAAGAAATGAATTAGGATTATTTGACCTACAGAACCTGTAAACGTGTCGTAACACATTAAGTGAATTGACAGTTGTATAGGTAAACGCACTTCCTGGATCATGACCACATTACAGTCTATAATATTGGTTCTTAAACAAACTCCTTGTCTTGAGTCCGCAGGCGAACTATACCGACCGAGCGACCGCCGCTTTTCGACGAAGTTAGTGCCAACTTTATCGGATAGAGGATGTCGCGTGGTCAGCGCAACGAATCCCCACGGCCGTTAATCTCGGTTTCGTAGACCGGAGCCGCTATTTCCTTCAAATATATCCTCAGTTATCCTCACGAAGCTGAGTGGACCCCGTTCCAAACCCATTACTTCTCAGAAAATCTGGTAGCACCGAGAATCGAACCCGGGACCTCTGTATCTATAACCAGGAACTCTGACCACTAGGCCACAGAGGCGGTCTGATTAAGCGCAGTGCGAGATCTTCACAGGGTCGCTCACTCGGCAGTTCTGCTAAACAGAGTGATCCAGAACAGTGACATGGTTTAAACAGAAAAATGAATGAGAGCCAAACTGACCACGGGAGGAAATAGCAACACTCCCAGGGGACTGAACCCTCCCTCCCCTCCTCAATCGGACCTCAATAATTTATAGAGCTCGTTACGTCGGTAAACCAAATTATCCAGGCTTACCTTGCAACTGTACCTTGAGATTTCGCAGTTTAGCTCAGAGAGTTGTAATTCATACATAAAAAAGTAAACCAAAGTTATGGACGCTCCCTCTGTGCCGATAAAAATTGATGGATTTTGTGAGTGGAGTAAAGTGATACAGCGTTGCGCCGTTCTTTTTGTTTCTCTTTTCCCGGGCAATATTTTCAATGCTCGGAAATATGAGGTGGATAGCTCTACATAACTGTGGGATAAAATCCCCCAGCAGGGGAAATATATTATATATTAATCCTTCAGATATTCCAATATATATACATTTGTCCAAATACGGCTTTTGAATACCGTTGCCTATACCGAAGCTTTGATTTATACATTTCTCAATTTGAAACAATACGAAAACTAAGTATATGTTGCTGTCTCGTCACCAAAATGCAGGACAAAATCATGACGTGAAGATAGATAACAGATGTTTTGATAATTTTGCACAGTTAAAATATTTGCGAAAGACTATAACAAATTAAAACCTGATTCAGGAGGAAATTAAGAGGAGCTTGAACTCGGGTAATGCTTGCTACCATTCAGTCCAGGACCGTTTGTCATCTCATCTGCTGTATAAAAACAAAAATTAGAATATACAAAATTATAATTTTGCCTGTTGTTCTGTATGGGTGAGAAACTTGGTCTCTGACATTAAGGGAGGAACACAGAATGAGGGTATTTTACAGGTTGTTGAGGAGAATATTTCTTCCCAAGAGAGATGAAGTGACAGGAAGTTGGAGAAAACTTCATAATGAGGAGCTTCATAACCTGTACTCTTCTCCAAGTATAATTAGAATGATCAAGTCAAGGAGGATGAGGTGGGCAGTGCATGTAGCACGAATAAGAGAGAAGAGGAATGCAAATATGATATTGGTGGGAAAACCAGAAGGAAAGAGAACATTGGGAAGACCAAGGCGTAGGTGGGTGGACAATATTAAAATGGATCGTAAAGAAATAGGATGGGATGGTATGGATTGGATTCATATAGTTAATTATATGGACCAGTGGAGGGCTCTTGCGAACACCGTAATGAACCTTCGGGTTCCATAAAATGCTGAGAAGTTCTTGAGTAGCTGCACAATTGGCAGCTTCTCAAGAAGGGCTCAGCTCCACGAGTGAGTGAGTGATACGAAAGGGTCACTACATGTGTACAAGTAGAATAACTAACTTGGCGCTTGCTCCTCCTAAGAGGTAAAATACTGGACGGTCCAATATGTCACCTCCTAATAACCAATAAAAGGATGCCTCATTAACATCATCATATCGAAGTTATAAAACGAACATGGATCTATAATAATGATATATTGCTATACATCACTAATTTGGCAAGATTATGTCCGACAACTACTCGCATTTATCTCGACGGATTTTAACGTGACATTAATTTTGACAGTTTATAGATGTTGTCTCTCTGTTTAAATGGCGTAAAGGTTTAAAATCTTTCACTTACGTTCATTGTGAAATTTAATTTAATATTTGATCTCTCCCGGAAGATGGTCATTTCATGATCGAAACATCTAGGAGATATGATACTGTTTGATCGGTAAAAATGAAGTGAATGAGATAAATTTGGACGGTGATTTAAAATTTCATTTTAATGGTGTACAGAAATATATAGAATTCAAGAACCTAATCCTGGGTGTAGTACGTGGAAATTTGGCGTTTTATATTAAAAATTTCAACAGTAACCCATCTCAGCAACAGTTTTTCCAACCGTTCATTCTTTGGCAATTTGAGGCATGTAGCTCTTACCATTCCTTGCTGCATAAAATCAGCATTTGCTGCAAAAACAATATAAAAAAATATATGAAATTTTCAATGTTTTATGAAGTCAGCTGTGAAGCCAAGACTCCATCTCGGCAGCATTCCGTTGAAGAATACTGAGCATAGGGTTTCCACCTTTGTAACAAATTATCCAAACTGATGCTTAAGAAATTTTTCGAAGTCGTATATATGCATACCTCTCATATTGAGTAACTCAGCTCCCTGTCAAATGAAAGTGTATCACTATCTTCAGGTTTACATACTACAGACTGTCCTTAAATATTTTCAAGTGTAGGGGTTGTGACTATTAGATTGGGGTATGGATTGGATGATCAGATTTATTGGCACCTTGTACCCTCCACTCGGAACTACAGGCAATTATAGTGCTATCGCTGATCTACACACTTTACAGTTCACCGTTACACACGCACTTGGGATCTCAGCCTTCGTTAGTCGTATCCTGGCAACGGATTTATAACAGTCTCGTCATTGAAGCACACATGAAATCATCTTTTCGCAGCCTAATTCTTTTCTTGCTTTCTTTTTGCTTTCATTCGACTACCATCTCCAGAGACTCTTTCAATTATCCTGACAGCAGCTCCTCTGCTCCCAAACTCTTGTCCTGGCAGGCTGGCGTCTCGAAATTCAACTGACTTAAAGGATCTTCTCTCTCTCATCTATAACATCTCGGCAAGGATCGTACAGAAAACATCCTCTGCATAGCTGAGGAGGTGTGTTTACCGCACCGTTGCATAGCAACCATCGCGGAAAAGACCGCATTGAAAACACCACTCTTCTACTGTTGCACGCATTTGTTTCCGCGAGAACCTGTTTACCGAGTCTTTGCCTTTGTCACAATATTATGCTTCTATCGCTCTGATAAATGTTAAAACTTACATAGTCCTGCTGCCGCCTATCGTATTGCTCTAAACAGCAAGTCATTTCCGCACGTTGACATAATTACTTTCAGTGCATATATTAAAAAGTAACTGCAGATAAGGACATGGTCCTGCTATATGACTTTATAATTCCCGTCTGGCTATTGGTTAAAAAAAAGGAAACCTTAGACCTGGTGTGACCAGTCCGGGCCTCTCATTAATATACGGAATTTATTCTGTAAATTATTCTAATTTTGTTATTATACATACTCTCAACAAAATTGGCAATGGTTATGTGACATATAACTTCATGCAAGTCTAACTGAGCCCTGCACTTGACTTGGAATCTATCTGCTGTGAAAAAATTATTTTGAAATGCGCTCTTTCACAAGGAAGGGCCGGATTCTATGAGGTTTGCCGTTACTCTCTTTTGTGTAAGACAATTTGTGGCTGCGTGCTGTAAACACCGAAACTCCCATCCACGGCTCTGAGGGGTCGTAACAAACTTCAGATGAACTCTACAGAAATATGCTTCAAATTGGAGCGCATATCCTGTGAAGATAAATAGAAAGAAGTGTAGATTGCTAGGTTGTACGTTATTGGTATAAAGTACTCTCCTTTTGACGAGAAAGTCTTGAGGGAAAATCAGTTTCATAAATTAGATAATTTAATTTTGGTAAATAGTTTCTCACCTCACGACCACTAGGTCTTCAAGTGAGGAACTAGGAAGACCAAGGCTTAGGTGGGTGAATAATATTACAATTGATCTTAAAGCGATAGGATGGGGTGGCATGGCTGGACTAATTTGGCTCAGAATAGAGGCTGGTGAAGAGCTCTTTTGAACACGGTAATGTGCCTTAGGGTTCTATAAAATTCTGGGAAGTTCTTGAGTAGTTGCACAACTGGCGAGTTCTCAAGAGGGCTCAGTCAATGAAGTTAGTTAGTTATTTAGTTAGTTAAATTCTCACTTCAAAACTTGACAAATCAAAATTGAAAATGTGTCTTTGAGGAGTCTGTGTAGGGTGCATTGACCACTGAACTGCGGCTTATAGCAGAATGGACAGGTGAGGTGTAAGTTTACGTTAGTATTAGACACCTAAGAAGTGTATCAAACATTTATACAAAGTAAAATGTACTCTTTTTTTCTATTGCTAGTAGGGTGTGACTAAGTCCCTTGTACTGCGGCCACTTCTGGCCTATTGTACCAGTCGCAGATGATAGGTGAGGGTGATTGTGGAGCAGTTGGTGGAATGAAGATTGGTAAGGGAAACCGAAGTACTCGGAGAAAACCTGTCCTAGCGCCACTTTGTCCACCACAAATCCCACTTGACCAGACCTCGGGATGGAACCCGGCCCGCCGTGGTGGGAAGCCAGCGACAAACCTTAATATAAATTATGAATTGTAAGAAAGGATACAACTTCCTGTCTAGCATTTTCGAGATATTAGGGCCTCTTCTAAATTAGTTATCAATATATATGTGATAACATATCTACACCTTAACAGTGTAATAAAGAGTATTGTCTAGACCCTAACCACGTGAAACACGGTCGTCCTTGAACAGATAAGAGCCTTATCCGCTTTTATATAACCCTAAGTTTAATTTCCGTCCCTGGACTCTATCCTGAATAACATGAATCCAGTTCACGTCGTGCCAGTTCATCAATTTGAGACCCTTTTAATATTATACTGTTCATCTTTACGTATGGAAGTCCCTCCAGTGTTCCCATCATCTCAGAATATTTTTATTCAATGTTGTCTGCGGTTCTCACTTGTTCATTTCGTGCTACTTGTCTCGTCTGTTCCACCCTTGTTCACGTGATCACGCAAATAACAAGACCACAGAACCACACAGAGCGTGGGGCGTGATTAGAAACTTAAGTGAGCTTTTGACTCACACGTCAATTTATTTTCTCGTGGATCATTTAACAACGCTTTCAATGTCTAGACGATACAGCTTTGGGTCAGATTATTATTATTATTATTATTATTA
>NW_019725416.1:1242930-1261905 GCF_002891405.2 Cryptotermes secundus | reverse complement strand
TCTGGATCAGTAGCCAGGAACTCTGACCGCTAGACCGCAGAGGCGGTCGAACATTACACGAAGAATTAAATAAATGTGAAATTCATCTCAAGTAGAATAATTAATAATAAACTGTATTAATATGAATATAATAATAATTAAGTTCAATTCTGATTTATTTACGTGCAAACCTAACAGTCCCGAAGCTCGGTCTGTATAGTTCGCTTGCGGAATACTGGCCACGGATTTATTTTTTTTCTTTTCACGTAGTGTTCGAAAATTATTCAAGATATTAAACATAAGTTTAATTTAAAATGTCAGTACTGTGGTAATGATTTTATAGTAGCAAAGCAATTCAAGACACACTTCCTCACAAATATGCTCCAGTACTACCAGAGTACAGATAGCTCAGTATAAGTCCAAAGAGTTACATAAATATTCATTGAAGTGAACAGTTTATTTACTTGGTAATAAAGTGTAATTTACATTTATATATTTTTTTTGTAACTCCTCTGATTAGCAAAGACTGGAATTCAAATGATTAAGCAGTCTTGTTTTGATGATTCAGGATGCGAAATGACACAGTACAGGTCTACTGAGTGAAGAGGCTTATATACCAGTGTAGTCTTACAGAAATAATCTAGCTCGATCCGATATGAAGTGACACATAGTGATGCTGAAAGCATTGACAGCCCGGGAATATGAAAGCTTTTAAAAAGGGCATAAAGTGTATGGGCTTATAAGATAAGTAAAAATAAATCTGAGTTTACGTAACACAGAACCTGAATTGTCAGTCACAAGAAGCAGGTAATGGATAAGTCAACAATATCCTTGTCAAATGTGACATTCGACATGTGTGAAGCTTAGATAAGATAAATCAATGACAGTAAGATCCCTCATATAAAGTAAATTTCATCTGCTGATATACGAAGAGAATCTTTTCGTATTGTCAATCATTACACGAGGAAACATTTTGTTGACATTGGTAGACCTCTCGTGTATTGTTTGTAGTACAATTCAAGTGGTTGACATGTGTGTTACACAGTGGCCATCCTTCATTTTACAAGCCATTACAGAAAGGTGTGAATAGCACGTAAGCTTGGAGTACTGCTCTAACAGCAAATCCATTAACACTGCAAACCAAGCAAGTTGCATTAAAATTTGAAGCGCTCCATCTGCTCTTAACAGAATAGACCAGCTGACTCGAAGTCCAACAGATGTAAATACGTAAGATATTAGCATGCCTTCATTACACCAGAACGTGTGGAAATTAAGTAGTCTATATGTCATTCAAAGTGAGCCGAGATAGCGCAGTCGGTATACCTACTAGCTACTGGCTGGACGGCCGAGGGTTCGGAGTTCGAGTCCCGGTCGTGTCAAGAATTTTCACTTCTACATGTCGTCCCAATTGGCTCTGTGGTCCACCCAACCTCTTATCCAAGGGCTACAAGGGGCTCTTTCCCCGAGGATAAAGCGGCCGGGGCATGAATCTCACCACTCACCTCCAACCAATGCCGAGTTCAAAAAACGTGGGTAAATACATCCACTCCTCCATACGTCTTCATGGCTTAGTGCTTAAATAGTTAAGGACAGGGACAAATTTACCTTTTTCACCTCCATTTCAGTGGGAAAATGACACGGATAAGAGAGATATGAAACGTTTAGAAAGTTTTGCTTGGAAGATCCGCAGATAGAAACTTTGGTTGGAAGATAATATTAAAATGGTCTATTAAATAATATATTGTGAGAGCCTGGGTTGGATTCAAGTGGCTTGGGCTAAAATACCAGTGGCAGGTAACTGTGAACATCATAATGGGCATTCGGAGTTCGCCATTTGTAGCAGATATGAGCGCGTATTTGCTTCTCGAGGATTTAGTACCAAGGAGTTAAGGGTGTAATCGATACTCTGCTCTTGAGCTGTTTGCCAAGTCCCAAATTTAAAACAGTGTAACCGCCGACTACAGCTGAGCTTCAGTTCTTCTCAAGGACTTTCGGTGTCCACTCAGATAGCACGCGTGACGTAATGAAGCTTTATTTTATTTGCGGCCCAAAACAGTAAAACAGTTTACACTTAGAAAAACCAACATTAATTGAAAAAAATGCACTGCTTTCGTCCGGGGAACTCCTTCGATGAAACACTATAATACTGTGGCATAGCTGCTGAAAGACAGCACAGAAAGCCGTTACTAGGAAACAGCAGGGTAACAACAAATGATCCGATGTTTTCTATGCGGCCCACTCGGATAACTACGTCACGCAACAATAAGAGAATTGTGGGAAGCGGTTTTATCTTTCAGTTCGTGCAGAGGCTATACCTGGATAATCGTAGCAAAAAGCAGAGCATGGGTTTCGAAATGCTCGAAATGGGACCCGTATCATAACAAAAAAAAAATGGCGGACCAGTCAGCCATGATATCCAAATTGGAGAAA
The DNA here is from genome assembly GCF_002891405.2 of Cryptotermes secundus. Classification (NCBI taxonomy): domain Eukaryota; kingdom Metazoa; phylum Arthropoda; class Insecta; order Blattodea; family Kalotermitidae; genus Cryptotermes; species Cryptotermes secundus. The sequence goes on along the minus strand of NW_019725416.1, from coordinate 1,259,496 downwards.
AATAATCCCAACTATTTTACCTTATCCCTAAATTCCGAAAAACCTATCAAGGCAGTAATTCATCACCTTCTCGCAGACACTCCAGCAGAAGATACCGCTCTTAGGATTTAAGGGCACGCGGTAGGCACTGTGGTACAAGCCGGAAGGTCGCGGGTTCGAATCCCGAAGAGGTGGATATTTTCAATTGACCTAATCCTTCCAGGCGCACTATGGCCCTGAGGTCGACTCAGCCTCTAACATAAATGAGTACCAGAAATTTTCCTGGGGGATAAAGGGCGGCTGGCGCGTAAGGCTGACGACCTCACCGCCATCTGTGAGCCTAATGTCTAGAGAAAATGTGGGAGCCTCGACATCTCACAACTCTGTTGGCCTCCACAGCCTGTTACAGGGGTAGCATATCTTGATGACTTAACTTCAGCGTCATCTATGTAAGGCAAATGATGGACACTCGAACAGCATCCAACGGACAAAGGACAGATTTTAATTTCCACATCATTTCTTCCCCACACTACCCTACATGTATGCCACATCTTCCTTTTAGTTTTATTCAGGCGCCTAACGTGTTCTTCACAAGTGCTGGCTGTTTGTTGGGAAAATGAGACACCATATCGTATTGAACATTTAAAAAATATTACACCTTCCTCTTGCCGTGAAACACATGATTCTTCTCTTGTGTTTTGGGCTCTGTACTGGAACATGGTTTTGATAAATACGTTATTATGGACACAACTTATTACACGCTATAAAACACATTACAGTACACTGAACCATGGCTACTCTCTGGCCAGGAAAAATAAAGAAAGCCTTAAAAATACTAAAATTCACTGCAGTGCCTTCTCAACCCCGCTCTGGTTTTGTCAGCTAAAACAGTAGCTGAAGGAATGGGCTTCTTTCCTCCCCCTATCTACTATATATACCAAAATACTGACTAAAATAAAAATCATTAAGTAGGATTTGTGATTCTCACAGCGAGTTTTATTAAGGGTTCTGCCTTCTGGGATATGCCACCATGTAGACAGCCCACTGCACCAGGTTTTGCTTCCTGCTTGCTTTATTTTGGTGTCTTGTTTGGCGTAAACTTTATCCATGAAGATGTAGGTGACGTATACCTCCGAAACGCCCATTGATTTTCAACGGAAAATACGACATTGTCTATTCAGAAGACAGTAAGTTAGGGCTAGAAGACTGTGCTGAACAGTAAGTATTTCTAGCAGCGCTTAACACATAGTACCCCTGCACGTTCCCTCCTGTGACACATAGAAATTACGGTCTACCATCCGACCGCAAGTCCTCATGGAATGTCTAGCTGACCGGAAGGGGAAACATAACGTCCGCAGGTCGCCAGTCTGACATGCCCGGTTTGAGGATTATATATCGCAGAATAGTGAATGAAAAATTTGGCTGTTGAAGGACACCGACCCTTTCAAACCACAGAACACATCCTCACAAAGTGATGTTGAATCAGTTTTGTAACCGAATGCCTGACTATTAACTCAACTTTATAAAGGATCTACTGTAAAGTCTGAACATAAAACATGGAACTTAACAGATGAATAATACTTTTTGTCCCCGAACTGATTGATGATTGTTATCGGATCTTTCCTAAAATCAAGCGGTCCGTGGTCTGCTCAAGATAAAGTGTTGCAACATGTTCATGGAAATTAATTACAGCCTTCGTCATAATCACAGCAAATGGATTTGAAATTATTTTCTACTAGAAGTGAATGTTACTAGAAATGTTTGGTTATGCAGTCGTAACTTCTACAGAATAATAACCTTTGTGTTAAGTAAACGGTGAATTCGTTTCTAACTGGAGCCCGGTGGAGCTTTTTAAAACTACCGGAGGTGAAGAATAAGAGTTAGAAAATGACTTCACTCGAAAGATGATTGCGTTTCCTATCAGTTACTTGCATTAGTCGTAATATATAAATTTACAAAAATACATCGGCTTTCACTTCCACGCTTATGTATCGAAGTGAAAACCGGGCTTCGAATAGATCTGAGAGGAAGAAAATCTTCCAATGCTAATTCTCTTTCTCGAATCCGCTGTACGACTGGAATATCCTGGTCCGAATTCTCAACTGCTGTGTGCCGTTGTATTCCCCATTCTCTTGACGCTCTTGTTCCGTCAAAATGGTTTCCTTATATAGACGCGGCACGGACGCGTCACAGAAAACATATCACGTGATCGTTACGCACTATTGTGGTGTGGCGTCATTGCGCATGCACAAGCAGCACGGACACAAATAAAACACTCCTGCTGTATTGTTTGCCGTGTGTGTTGCAGACGTTGCCTAGCATTGGATTTACATGTCATAATAATATCTGAGACAGAACGGGATAATAAAAGCCTACCTTGAAGGAAATTTTCCACACCGCTACTTCAGGACCGTTGCAGTCCGTTCTAGGAATATACATGAAGAGTTCTGAACTATGAACTTCAAATTTAATAATTTTGGCCGCCTGGATCGTCTCGTAAACCGCCTCTAGGTTCTAGTGGTCAGAGTTCCTACCTACAGACAGAGGTCCCTGGTTCAATTCACGGCGCTACAAGATTTTCTGAGAAGTAGTGGGTCTGGAACGGGGTCCACTCAGCCTCATGAGGATAATTGAGGAGCTGTTTCAAGGAAATAGAGGCTCCGGTCTAGAAACCCGAAATTAACGTCCGTGGAGATCCGTTGCTCTATGTAACACCCTCTATCCGGAAAAGTTTGCACTAACCTCACCGACAAGCGACGGTCGCTCGGTCGGGATAGTTCGCTTGCGGACTAAAATTACGGAGTTTTTCTTACGTCGTCTCGCGGTTGTCGTGCTTAGAATTGAAGGAAATTACTGAGAAAACGTCGAAGGGCTAAAAGTTCGCATGTCCTATTTAGGCTGTTAAAGAATATGAAGAGCTATATCGTCTGCAGTCGGTTGAAAATCAACCTCCGATTCGATGTGACAGGTTACCTCCACCTTCAAGGTCCAAGAATAAGCTCTGCTTAGTATATGCTTCACGCAGATTTCTTGTTTATTTGTTCATCTCAGCTTACTATCTGCTTCAAGCTGGTTTCTCGTGACTGGTTTCTTCTTCGATCCTGATGATGGAGGTGACATGTTCAACCGAAACGTCATTTGAACTTAGATGGACCACACTATATTATGTCCCAGAAGGTAAATCTCTTCATAACCACAGCTGTGAGACTATCAGATCCTGCATAATTACGTGTATTAATGTTTAGTTTAGTCATTTATGTTGTTTTCTTGTAGCAATTCTCGTTTCGCCTGTTCAGTGCTGCTGCGTTTTTCCTTATAAGGGCTAAGATGAATTTCTATGCTGCTCACACTACACGAATATTGGGCTACTTTCGCAAGTGAAGCTGACAAACTTAAACTGTAGAAACAAAACTTATGTAGGCTTATACACGTTAGTCTCATTGCCATTCAGATTTGCATGACATTAAACAAGATGGACCACTCTGAGATTACGTTAGTGCCGGGTCGACCAGGCAGTTAGTCATATTTCTCTTCTCAGAGAAGTGTTTCACTTTCACCATAAGCGGAATGTGAGCAGAATGAAACGAGTGGTTCTGTTGTTGATTTCTAGCATTTTACTGTGAAGGAAAAAGAAAATAAAACGCGGATCCTCGTGTAAGTTGGCGGCCTGATGACCTTGGCGCCATTATCGTAGCCCGCAGTTGACTTATGGGGTAGAAACAGTCTGTCCGGCTCAACCGTGCCGGACGCTTGTCGGACTGTGTACGTGTATACGCGCTGGAAACCACGACCGAGCCACAGTCGCATTTTAGGGTTCCGAAGCATTAGGCAGTTTTTTTTTCTTGTGGCGCTAGAGCCCCAATTTGGGCCTAGGCCTACCTCCATGAAACTCTCCGTTTCACTTCACTTTACTAGAACTTAAATATTCGGTAGGACTCCTTGGGCGGGTGATCAGCTCGTCGCAAGGCCTCTATCTGTACACAAATACAGAAAAACGCAAATACACAAACACTAAACATCCATGCCCTGAGTAGGATTCGAACCCACGATCCCGGCTTCCGAACGAGCGAAGATCGTGCATGCCTTAGACCGCTCGGCTACCGTGACCGGCATTAGGCAGTTTAGGTGTTAAAATATTTATACCACTAATCATCATCGTCGATTGGCAGGGCATGTAGCACAGATGGAGGAGAAGAGGAATTCATATAGATATTGGTAGGAAAGCCAGAAGGAAAGAGACCACTGGGAAGAGCAAGGCGTAGGTGGGTGAACAATATTAAAATCGATATTAGATAGGATGATATACATTGGATTGATCACTTTCAGGATAGGGACTAGTGGAGAGCTCTTGTGAACACGGTAATGAACCTTCGGGTTTCATAAATGCTGGGAAGTTACTTGTGTAGCTACACAATTGGCAGCTTCTCAAGAAGGGCTCAACTGCATGAGTAACTGAAACATGATAGTCACTGGCAAAGAAGCACGTTTTTAGCTATAGCCTGCCTTAGAAGATTCTGACAGATTAGGACATCCGATGCTCACTTTTTTTTTATTTCGCAACAATATTCTTTTTTGCGGAGCAAGTTCGTAGGCCTTGCATCCAAACCCCAACCTAAGTGCTAAATTGCTGCTTGCCCTCTCCAAAACACTGATTTTTGGTTCCGAGGCCCACGGGACACATGACCATAATTTGCAGCCTGACAGCTCTCAGAGCCTTCAAACTCTGCTCCCCAGAACATGAAGACCCAGGTCTCTGTATATGTCCTCCAGTGACATGGTGACCCAGTTATACACCCAGACACCGGGTTCTCTTTTCGTCGCCTTCTACGACTCACAGAAATACTGTAGAATTATTCTAACCCGCCTCCATGCGGGGGAACACCACTGGTACACCTGAAATAAATACATCCATAGCCCATCTATATAGATTTATTAAATCACAAAAGATCTGTATCTTAGTCACTGTAACATGTCTCGATACCTTTGGTTCTTCTTGTCTGTATCACTTTTAATTAAAGCCATGATATTTGGGGAGCCGGGATAGCGTAGTCGGTATAGCGACTGGCTACGGGCTGGACGACAGAGGGATCGGAGTTCGAGTCTCAGTAGGGTCAAAATTTATTCTTCTCCAAGTCATCCAGACCGGTTCTGGGGTCCACCCAACCTCATATCCAGTGTGTGCCGGGGACTCCTTTCCCGGATATAAAGCGGCCAGGGCGTGAAGCTGACCACATACCTCCAAATAGTGCAGAGGTCAAGAAAACATCCACTCGCCCTAAGTCTTCATGATGTAGTGCTTAATTAATTAAGCACAGGGACATACAGTTTTAACTCATGATATCTGAGTTTCTTACGGTAATGCCCATGAAGAGTTCGATCTTCTGGGGTGTTACGTGCTGTAGTCTTACAGAAACAGGGAGTTTTACGTGCTGCTTGCTTCTTTGTCTTACTCTTGAGTCTTGAACTTAGTGGAAGTACTTTTCCCGGAAACGTAAATAAATTTATGCTAGACTACACGGCGTCGCTTTTCATGTATATATATAGTTCACCTCCTGTACAAGGGATCCATTTTCATGGCAAACATTATCTAATAAATCCATTATTTGGCCATTAATAGGGACTTACTTAATTTTTACCTACTAACAATGTCCCATCATTCGACGAATATAATCTACATAGAAGAAAGCCGTCTTCTTGGATGTGACGCCGTGTAGATATTGTGTTAACCGATGTTGCGGAGGAAAGTATCGCCTCCATCTTCAGGGTAGAAGAAAAAAGAAATACCGCAAGCGAGGAACCAGCGTGAGCAGGTGCTGAAGATGATACGTTCCTCCGAAACGTCGGTTAACACAAGATCTGCACGGCACCACAAACCAGAAGACGGCTTTCATCATAGTCACCGCCGTGAAAACCTCAAATCTTATACAATATAATCTACATAGTCATCGTCCTAATAATGAGAGGATTTTAGATCCTCACGTCGCTCAAGAAATCATGAACAGCGAACACTCATATTGAAGGTCTGAGTGGCTGATACGGAGTGGGTAAATAGTCAACCAAGTTTCCATCGAACCGCTGATACAGTGTTTCTTACTTTCATTTCGGGCAATTGCATCTGAAGTAACATAGCATCGCTTCTTCCCTTTTGTATTCTTTAGGGATTTCATCCAACAATTATTAGAGCCCTTTTTTTTTAGTTGCGTTCTATATTGTGGGATATAGCGCCGTGTAGTCCGTTGTAAAACAACCGGTTTTTCGAAGTAACATGTCGTTTCCATCTTCAGGGTCGACAAATAAGTAAAGTTAAGAAACCACCGTGAGAGCAGGTGGTAAGCAACTGTGTTCGTCACCTGCTTTCGTGTTGGTTCTTTGACTTTGATTTCCTGATTGCGAATGAGCTGATTTCGAATGTGTGCGGTAAATTCTAATGTCTCATTCTGGTTTTGGCAAATATATCACAGTTTACAAACTCGTATCTCTTTGTGGAAAACAACAATATTTCGCTATTAAGCAAAAAATATTTTTTTTTTAGTCCAAAGTGTTTTATATCCCCTCTCGAATCTTTATACATCTGCTGAATCAGTGGTTTTAACCTTCACTTCAGCATACGCCCTTTAATTTCTAAAATATTTTCTTACATCACTTTTGAAATATCGCTGAAGTGGGTCACTTTTTTCATTAAAGTTGGCTTAAAAAAATCAAAATTTGTTTATAATTATTAGAAGAACATTTAATGTTAATAAATGTATACGATTGATGAAACAAAATAGTCGGAATTAATTACCTATACTTAATTTGTTTTCGATTATTTACCTTCTAAAAAATTTTACATCCCTCACATCTCAGAAAGGACATATCTCACCCCCAAGGGTTCATTCACCCCAAGTTAATAACCACTTTACTCCGTGACCTTTAGTCCACAAACGAACTATACCAACCGAGCGACCGCCGCTAGGTTAGTGCCAGCTTTAGCAGATAGAGAGTGTCGCGTGGTGAGCGCACGGATTCCCACGGCCGTTAATCTCGGTTTTCTAGATTGGAGCCGCTACTTTTCCATTAAAGTAGCTCCTCAATTATCCTCACGAGGGTTAATACCGTATTTACGCATGTATAGGCCGCGTGCGTGTATAGGCCGCAGCACAATTTTCAGACAGAAATTATAGACAAAATAATTTTCTTGGAATATTATTTCAGGAGTATTACACCCTGTATTACTAATTATGAATATAATTTTTTTAAATGAAGTGTGATTTCGAATATTTCGAATATAAGCCGCACCCCAGTTTGCCTCTTGAATTTTTGGCAAAAAAATGTGCGGCCTATACATGCGTAAATACGGTAACCGCTAGTCTACTTTTGTTGCCCCACACGTTAAGAACCAGTGTACTTGAGCTGTAGAAAGTGTTGTTGGAGTCCAAGCACTATGGATATCACACGAGGTAGTGTCGTCTTTCGGTGGAAATCTACGTGTATAGTGCAGATATATATATATTTTTTTGTTGTAAAAAGCATAGCTCAATGCATATGACGCAAAACAAGCATCAGGGGGTCCGTGCGGACCCCCCATCGTGTCTTCCAGCATGGTGCTTAAGTGGGCTGGTTCTTGCTATCAAACCGTTACCACAGAGTTGAAATTACATGTAATAAAGTATACACCGGTCAAGGGAAAATTGTGAAACTCCATAGAAAGGAATAGCGGCATTCTTAACAGTTTCCACGAATATTCTTCTTGCATGGGATTGTTCGTCGTTAGTTCCTCGTTTTGTGTCCCTAATTATAAACGCGATGCTTCCCACTGTGCATTACATCTCACAGAATTTGCGAAGTCTTGTGTATAAATTGTAACATTGTCTTCAAGATAAATGCAAAATTAATCTCAAAATATAATTATGCCTATTAATTTATTTGTCGTTAAAAGAGCAGTGTCTGTAAATATGCTAGTATCATTACCTGTACTGATGTTTCTAGCCCTTCACTTCTGTTTATATAGGGGAAAGTCGAATTTGTAGGCCTCGATGAAACACATTACTGATACGTCCTCTCAAATCCTTACACACACACACACACACACACACACACACAAATATATATATATATATATACACCCACATACATACTACATACATACATACTGTGATCTATAGACCTATTGCTGGACAGAGGACTCCAAATGGACGAGTACAGCCGTTGCTATGCAACAGGAGGATAAACAGACACCCGTTTCTTAGTAAAGGTCTGCAAACAGGTCAAGAATACCCGAGCTATCGCTAGGTAACTGGTCTGTAAACGGGTTCCCGCTACAACGGATATGCATGCAACCGACGAGGTATTGTTGGACTCTAACAATGGAAACGGTGTTTTCTATGTGGTTCGTGCTAAAATGTTATAAGTAGAATAAGTCGAGTTCCGGAGTTTTATGTTGTTAGGAATTCAGTTTAGTGAAGTGACGTGAAATAGCTGTTTGGTGAGTGAGAGTGTTCAATTATCCGCTGTCAGTTGGAAGTCAGCCTGTGGTGAAAAGAATTGGAGATGGTTGTGAAATGGCTGCCAGTTGGTTGAGTTGTCATTTGACAAGAGGACCTGTGTGCGGAACCTGAAGAATCTCCCTCGGTAGAAGCCGTTGCCAGGAAACGGCTAGTGGAGACAGTAATAGACTGAGGACACAAGTTTGTGCTTGTCAGTGATCTGTAAAATGTAATTCCGAGTAGTGTATGCTAGTGGTCAATAAATCCAATATCCAGTCCATACCTCGTCTATAGCCACAAACAAAAACAAACTCTGTGGTTCTAGTCCGCAAGCGAAATATATCGACGGAGTGACCACCGCTTATCGGCGAAGTTAGTGCTAACTTTAGCGAATCACACCAGTAACCGGTTGTACCTTTTCAGGCTACTATTTCCTTGAATGTTACTTGTGTGCAAGTAACTTTAGCAACGCTATCTAACCTATATTGACTACTGTGCGTAGCGTCATATAGGGGGAAAGTTATGAATGATAAACTGGGAAGTGTATGGAAGGAACTGTCGTAAAAAATCTAAGATATTATTCCATCGTGCACGCGGTATCGTAATTGGTTAACACACTATGCTACAAGCCGGAAAGGTTGCGGGTTCCATTACCGATGAGGTCATTGTTTTTTTAATTTACCTAAACCTTGCAGCCCCACTGTGGCCTTCGGTCGACTCAACCTCTAAGAGAAATGAGTACCAGCAATATTTCTTGGTGTAAAGGGCGGCCGGTCGGCGCGTAAGACTGACAGTCTTACCACAATCTGTGAGCCGATTGGGTAGAAAATGTGGGAGCCTCGACGTCTCACAACTCTCACAACCTTCAAAAGAGCCCACCACTGGTCCTATCCTGAGTCAAATCAATCCATTCTATAACACGCTACTTTATTTCTCAGAGATTAATTTTAATATTGTCCTCCCGCCTACTTTTAGGTCTCCTTAGTGGTTCTTTCCTTCTGCATTTTCCATTAAAATTCATCTTCGCCACAATGCTTGCTACGTACCTTTCCTATCACTTATCCCTTATTTGATATCTGTAATTATATTTGGGGAAGAGTACAAGTTATGGGGCTCCTCATTATTCAATTTTCTCTAGCATCCTATTATTTCATCGCTCTTCGATACAAATATTCTCCTCAGTACCTTATTTTAAATACCTTCAGTCTGTGTTCTTGCCTTATTGTCAGAGATCAAGTCTGTAAACCATCAAAACTACAGACCAAATTAAATTCTTATATATTTTAATTTTACGCCCTTAGACAGCAGACGAGGGGTTCTTCTAATGCTAATGATATAGGTAAAGCTAAAGCTGTCCGTGTGCTTAATTAAGCAATTAACCGTGAAATTTTACAGAGTAGAATTGCGAGTAGGGCTCAGTCTGATTCTAATTTGATGCTAGAAGGAGAAGAGCCGTCAGTTTCACTCGTCAGTCGCATTACCGGGGGGGGGGAGGCTCCGGGTACTCTTTGGACAGCAGCCTTGGTGGGACCCAGAGCCGATCTGGACGCTGCGGACAAGAGAAGAATCTCTCCTTGCAGGTAATGTCAACAGCCTAACCTCAGTTGTCCAGACCGCCACACCGATTGAACTATCGCTGCTGTACTGTATCTGTGTTCTTGTAACGCATAAGGCTGCTATATCTCCACGTCGAGTGGTTATCTTGTTATCACGGCACGACATGTACACAGATTGTGTGAATATGCAGGAAATTAACTGTAGACATGGAGATTATCGGCGAATATGCTGAATAAGCAGTCGCCAACAGCAGACAAGGGGTGATTCTCCATGGTATTAGGCGGGATACAAAAAATACGTCACTGTAAAAAGAAATACATTATAAGAGACAACATGAAGAGAATTGAAACTGGACAGCTTTCCACAGTGTCCTGTTGAAGGCTATTGCGAAGGTGGTATCAACATTTAAAAGCTCCATAAAGGCAGAGATTTTCTTGATTAGTTGAGTAACTATCAGCTTCGGTTAGTCGCTGGCTTCCTACTGCGGCGGCCCGGGTTCGATCCCGGGTCTGGTAAAGTGGGATTTTTGGTGGACAAAGTGGCGCTGGGGCAGAATTTCTCCGAGTACTTCGGTTTCCCCTGCCAATCTTCATTCCACCAATTGCTCCACAATCACCCTCACCTATCATCTGGGGCTGGTACAGTAGGCCAGAATTGACCGCAGTACAAGGGACTTAGTCCCGCCCCACTAGCAATAAAGAAAACTATCAGCTTCTCAAGAAGGACACGTCCGTGAATTTGGTTGCTTACTTGGTTGACTTTATTTCTATTGACATTCACTCTATGAGATTTGACGTTAATGACACGTTGTACTTTGGTACGTGGTTAACAGTGTTTCGGAGGAAGACACTGTCTCCATCTTCAGAGTACACTCACTGTGACTTGTTTTATGATGAAAGGAAGAAAATTAGAAAACCAAGGAACTGATGCAATAAGACTTGATTGTTAAAATTCAACTGAAATAATTTTTTCCTAGTCTACCTATAAAATGTTTTATAAAATATACTGCAAAAAATAAGAAGCTGGAATTATTATAAATTCGTCTTAATTCAGGAAAAGAATCTAATATGTTATAAATGTGTAAAAAATTTCTCTTTCTATAATTTACAGTAAATATTGCTTTATTATTATTTTATAAGGGAAATCAGAAAATTACATACGAAAAAAAAGCTTAATATTTTGTATTCCTCGAATAATATTGCACTGGTCAATAACATTGAAATGAACAACAAGAAGTATACTGGGTGCAGAAAGTTACTCAATAGCATCATAGAAAGTGTCATACAATATAATCGGTGTTCCCCAAGCGAGGAACCAGTGTGAGCATGTGGCTGCAGCCTGCGGATTTTTCAACCCAGAAGATGGAGGCAATATGTTCCTCCGAAACGTCGGTTCGCACAAGATCTACACGGCACCACATCCCACAAGACGACATTCTTTAAATGAATAACGTTACATTGGCGATTAGGTTTTTGTATACTCATAACTTGTACTCTTCTCCAAGTATAATTTGAATGATCAAGTGAAGATGGATGAGGTGGGCAGGGCATGTAGCACGAATGAGGGAAATGAGGAATGCATGTAGGACATCGGTGGGAAAGCCAGAAGGAAGGAGACCACTGGGAAGACCAAGGCGTAGGTGGGTGGACAATATTAAAATGGATCATAGAGAGATAGAATGGGATGGTATGGATTGGATTGATCTGGCAGAGGATAGGGATCAGTGGAAGACTATTGTGAACACGGTAATAAACCTTCTGGTTCCATAAAATGCTGGGAGAAAGGGATAAGTATTAATACTTCCCGGTACTTCCGTGTAACTGGCCGCTTTGTGAATCGCTGTTCCTATCTCATACAATCTCAATTTTTCGCCTCAGATGTCAGTACAACGAGAGCTTTATTCTACGTGTATATTATTATTCGTCAGAATACATGCATTAGATTCTCATGTTCTGCTCTGCTCCTTGCCAGCACGGCGGAGTACGGTCTGTCCCATAATGTAACGCAGGCTTTACTGGAGACTTGAACGCACTATCAGAAGAGTAACTCGGCCCCACTACGCTTCAAGATCCACCTCTTCTTTTGCAGGCCATACATATTTCTCATATGAACCCCGTTAACGGACTGGACGACCGAGGAATCTGGGTTAGATTCCGTATAGTGGCAAGAGATTCTTCTGCTCCCACAAAGCCCAGACGGATTCTGGCGCTCAAGCAGCCTGTGAGTATCGGGGGTTGCGACCGCCTCAGTGGTCTAGTGGTCAGAGTTTCTGGCTACAGATCCAGAGGTCACGCGTTCGGTTCCCGGCGCTACCAGATTTTCTGAGAAGTGGTGTGTCTGGAAAGGAGTCCACTCAGCCTTGTAAGGATAACTGAGGAGCTACTTGAATGGAAAACTAGCAGCTCCGGTCTAGAAAACCGAGATTAACGGCCTTGAGATTCGTTGCGCTCACTAAACGACACCCTCTATCCGCTAAAGTCGGCACTGACTTCGCCGACAAGCGGCAGTCGCTCGGTCGGTATAGTTCGCTTGCGGACTACAGGCAACAGAGTTTGTTTTTGTTTTGATCGGGGGTTATTTCGCCGGGAACAAATGGCCTGTACGTGAGCATGACTATTAACTTCCATCTAGTGCCGAGGATAAGAATGGTGGAGCTGTATATGCATTCCCCCATACGTCCTCATTACATGTTTTTTATTAATTGAGCCCAGGAATGCGTTTACCTTTACCTTGCACATCTTTTACTCTACATTTTTTAGGAAGACACGGCTGTTGCAATACTTATCAAGTAAAGTGGTCATTGTGCTTAAGCACAACGCCGTGAAAGTACGTGGGGGTCGATGTTTCGATCAACATTTTCTTGACTTCGCCACTAGCTGGATGTGAGTGGTAAGCTTCACGTCCTTGTCACCTTAACCCCGGGGAAAGAACCCCCAGTACCCATTGGATAGGAAGCTGAGTGGGTCTGAGACTCGATCTGGGCAAAGTGGAGAAGAGAAAATTCTTGAACCTTCCGGGACTCGAAATCCGACCCCTCGGTCGTCAAGTCCGTAGTTAGTTGCTATCCCGGCTCTTCACTTATCAAGCAGATCAGATTATTTGTCATAAAATGCAATGATTATTCTGAAATTTTGAAGTCCCAATAGGCCTATGGAACGTTATATAACTCACGTTAAACACCAAGCCTGCAAGCCTACAGATGAAGGCAGAATGCCCTTACTCGTAAATCTATGAGCTAGAAATTATTGAATTTTTAGTCGTATGTCGCATTTAGCCTACGAAGCAGAGATGCAGATTACGTTTAACCAAGAGCAAGTGTAAGGTCGACAGTCGTCATAGGACTTACTGTAAGCTAGGACAGTACAAACGAATAAATAGCTTGTCCCTATCCAAACTTACGTATATACCTTGTTTTATCATTGCACGATACATTAACTGGCTCCAAAGCTTGGAATTTTCGGTTTGCACAATTCAATAAAATTGTTGGTTTTGCAAACGAAAAATAACAATTAACCTGTTAATACTTCAGAGAACTTCGAAGACCGATATTTCCGGAGTGAACTATAATTTTCCTCTTATTCCACAATATTTAGACATTTACGGCTATCGTTCTGTCTTTGGCCCGTTGACTGTATTATCTTTTATCCTGAGGCTAAGAGTTTGGAGCGTGAAGCTCCTACACTTCGTGCGGATTAGACAACTTCTATGGAATATGTAAGAGACACGATCCACTACAGTAATGTCGCATAACTTTACATCCATATTTCTTCATAAATGACGTTCTGATTTTTACACTCTCTTTTATACAATAATGTAGAAATCCGTAAGTGTGGATAATTTAATACTGAAAGTAAAAGCTTTTTATCTTGCATATTTCCACGACCATCATCAGGAGGAAAACAAACTTTGTAAGGAGAGCAGAGTACAATTGTTATTATAGTGTGATTCAAGAATTTCGTAATAAATTCGAGAATTAAGAGGTAAAAGGTAAATGTATCCCTGTAACTGGCCTCGGAGGCCCATAGGGTTTTGAGATGTCGAGGCTCCCACATTTTCTAGATAGTTGGCTCATAGCTGGCGGTAAGGTTGTCAGCCTTACGCGCCGGCCGTCCTTTAGCCCCCAGGAAAATTCCTGGTACTCATTTCTCTTCGAGGCTCAGTTGACCATAAGGCCATAGTGCTGCTGGAAGGATTAGGTAAATTGGAAAAATCCACCTCATCAGGACTCGATTCCGCGATCTTCCGGCTTGTAGCATAGTGCCTCAACCAGCTACGCTACCGCGTGCCCTGCTTCTGGTATGGTGACACTTCTAAATTTATTTGTCTCCGGTCTTGTTTCATTTCGTGCGCCTCTTTTCTAATTTTATTTTGAATTCTTTATTCTTTATTATATTTTGTTCTGTGAGTTAGAATTAACTTTAAGGCCACTCAATAGCTCAGGCAGTTGTAGCCGGATTCCCACCTAGGCACCCAGGTTCGATCCCAGGTCAGGTAATGTGGGATTTGTGGTCTACAAAGGGGCGCTGGGGCAGGTTTTCTCCGAGTACTTCGGTTTCCCCTGCCCACTTATTCCATCAACTGCTCCCCACTCATCATCTATCATCGGGGGCTGCTACAATAGGCCAGTAGTGGCCGCAGTACTAAGTGAACTCAGTCTCACCTCACCCTAAAACTTTAAGAAAAGTAGAATTAACGTTTATCGGAATGCAAATAATATAAATATTTAAGATTTTCATCCCATTTTATAATTGGAATTCATTTGCTCTTCACGGTCTTCGAATTACTGGATCTTTTTCAGTATCAAAGTACCGCCCTTTCTTGTAGCCTTGGAAACAGCTTAATTGCTAAATGGTTTGAGGAACAAAAGGTCTGCCTTGTTTCACAACGTTATTCTGTAAAAATAGATCGAAACAGAGAGATTGTCAGGATTGTGTGTAAAGAATGGAGAGGTACAGATTGTGGAGTTGCTGCCGACTTCTTGACATTGAAACCGCGGCCCGACATTTCTCTGCAGCTGGACGCAATTTATCAGATGTCATCCTCAGCACGAGGCTTGGCTTGCCTTCTGATGTCACAGCACATTGTCGCGACTTCTTCGGTCAAGGGGTCGTGGTGGCGATTATCCAGCTCTCTGTACCGCTTGCCGGGTTTCTGCATTCAGCTCATGTTTGTAAGATGCGCACAGAGCAGTTAATCTTGCCAGAGGTGACGCATGTATGCTGAGTTTTAAAGGAAATTGGTAGAAGTTCTGCAGCACGTGACCACAACATGAAGGTGCGTGTAGGAGGTGGAGACTTAAGCCGCGTATATTAATCTCGACGATGATGAGAGATGAGCTTCACGCTTCCGGTGCTTTACTCCTAGTCACTCTATCCATCGTCCATCAACTCAACAAGACCGTTTAAATTATCTTAAATTTGTAATCTTCCATCTTGGTGTGTCAGGTAGCGTAGTTGATTTAGGCACTATGCTACAAGCCGGAAAGTACCGCGTTCCATTCCCAATGAAGTAATTGGATTTNACTATGAGCCGAGGGTCAAGAGAAAACGTGGGAGCCTCGACATCTCACAACCCTATGGGCCTTCACGGCCTGTTACAGGGATAGCTTTACTTTGAATTTTACAGATTCTCTTGAAATTCACTGTGGGGAAATTTCACTAATTAGCGTTTCATTGTTTCCATTTTTATTCAAGGTTAATACAATTCCAAGAACGCTGCTGGTAACTATGTATACCGCGCCTTGGACTTCACCATTTTCGAACTTTCCTACACGCTCTCTCTGTTCTGTACATGAGTAAAATACTATAAAGCACTGATATTCGTGCTAGCAGAAAATGATCGTGTAAGTCTACTGAATTTCTTACATTATTCAAACATTTGAAAAGTATGCTGACAAAGAACCTACTATACTTCCCTTTGACAATAATTGGGACTGAATGTAGGTTGACTCTAAGGGTAAGTGTCGAATTAGTGTTGCAGTTGATGTGCGTCGTATATATTTCGATTTAAATTCTAACAAGAGGTAGTGTTGAAACACAGTTTAAATTATGAATTACATAGCCTATTATAAAATATGTTTTCTACAGAGTGCCCTTGTTTACCATTTACCAAGATTTGTGGTGGAGAAAGTGGCGCTGGGGCAGTTTTTCTCCGAGTACTTCGGTTTCCCTGCCAATCTTGATTCCACCAATTGCTCCACAATCACCCTCACCTATCATCTGGGGCTGGTACAATAGGTCAGAAGTGGCCGCAGTACAAGGGACTTAGTCCCACCGCACTAGCAATAAAAAAAACCCTAAAAATGGAGGTGAAATTTTCCTCTGAAATGTCAGTTGACTTTCAACATACTATACTGTCGTTACGAATATATGAAAGAGTTAAATAATTCCGTTCAGTGTGACTGGTTATGATTTTCGTATTTCAATTATTCTTGCCCTTACACGTTTCGGTCCTCATAGACTATCTTCAGAGGGACACCTTTTATATCAATACTGTTAGAAACTACTATTACAGTACATGTTATAAAAATGAAAATATATACACACAATATAAATAATATACTTGA
>NW_019725416.1:1215851-1242922 GCF_002891405.2 Cryptotermes secundus | reverse complement strand
ATAAATAATATACTTGAATAATAATAATAATAATAATAATAATAATAATAATAATAATAATAATAATTGAAATAAGGAAATCTTAACCAGTCACACTGAACCGAACTATTTAACTTTTTCATAATATTAGTGTGACGGACCAGAATGAAACAAATCAAATTTACGAATATATGTTAGAATGTAGAACTCTTCATGTCCACCACTGTGAGAAACTTAAATCCTACAAAATACACAAATTTCAGTTCTTCGTGGAATAGAACGTTTGCGAACAAAGTCAAATTCTTGTTACTGTTGCTCTGTTCTTGTTAAAGACAACAGGGTTTACCTCTTTGTGACCACTATATTGTTACTGAACTTAGCATACAGAGTGGTACACAAAAGCATCCAGAATTATATCTTTAAGCCCACACGGATAAATGCCTACAGACCATATCGCAGACGAATTGATTTATTATAATTACTAGATTCTGCGCATGAATTGTCATTTTCTCCTCTCAATGAACCGCAGATAGCTCATGGCAAGTTGTGTACAGCTGTTAGACATCCTTAGGCACAATGTGACAGACTGAATACTTCTAGAGTGTGATCTATCACATACACGTATATCACGATTCGAAGCGACAGTCTGCTAGGATAATTTTCTTAACTGACTGGGCGATTTCACAGATATTCTTAAAAATTTGTCTCCATCAGAAGTTGCTTATACACTTCTTTGAAGAAAACTTACTGAATATTATGAGCAAAGGTAAATATAGTTGTCGGCCTATATACAGATACCAGAGTATGGCTTTAAGATTGAATGTAGAACAAAATATACACAATCAGAATCTCGTCACAGGAAGGATGCAAGTCATCAAATGCACGTCTGTATTATACTCGTAAAAGTTTACGGGGTTACAGGCGATCCACTTCATTCTTTTTCTCTTGATCACTCACTCGTGGAGCTGAGCCTTTCTTGAGAAGTTGCCAGTTATGCAGCTACTCAAGAACTTCGC
Source organism: Cryptotermes secundus (assembly GCF_002891405.2). Classification (NCBI taxonomy): domain Eukaryota; kingdom Metazoa; phylum Arthropoda; class Insecta; order Blattodea; family Kalotermitidae; genus Cryptotermes; species Cryptotermes secundus. The sequence goes on along the minus strand of NW_019725416.1, from coordinate 1,241,927 downwards.
AGCATTTTATGGAACCCGAAGGTTCATTACTGTGTTCACAATAGCCCTCCAGCGGTCCATATCGTGAGCCAGATCGATCCAATCCATAATACCCCCATCTTATCTCTGTAAGGTACATTTGATTTGTTTAATTCTGGTCCGTCACACTAACAGTTACAAAGACAAAAACAACTACGTCCAGTGTGACTATTTAAGTTTTACCACTTGAAAACTCAGCACCCTTAAATGTTTCGATCCTTACGGATCATCTTCAGAGGGAACATCAATACTTATTCGGAAACCACTATCACAATAGGTGTTCTGATTGCTAAATTACATACACACATAATCCCTGGAATACACAATGTACACAATATCCAACTTTCCACAGTCACACAGCCTTCCTAGTATTAAAACTTTTAAAGTTTTTTTTTAAAACTTTGTTAAGTTAAAATGTATAAACCATGCAGGTTCTTGTCACTTTTCCTATCGTCTTTCTTGGAGGGGGCTGATCCTGTGCCGCCTGTCTATCTTGTGAAGGAGGTTCTTAGTATTGTCCGTGTTGTTCGTGGCTTGCTGTGTTGTTTTCTAGTGAAAACAGACTTTAAAATTTTAATACCAGGAAGGCTGCTGTGATTGTGAAAAGTTGACTGTTGTGTACATTATGTATTCCAGGCATTATGTGTGTATGTAATTTAACAATCAGAACACCTATTGTGATAGTGGTTTCCGAATAAATATTGATGTTCCCTCTGAAGATGATCCGTAAGGATCGAAACATTTAAGGGTGCTGAGTTTTCAAGTGGTAAAACTTAAATAGTCACACTGGAAGGAGTTGTTTTTGTCTCTGTAAGATACATTTTAATATTGTCAAACGCCCATACGTCTTGGTCTTCCCAGTGGTCTCCTTCCTTCCAGCTTTCCAATATCCTATATGCATTCCTTCTCTCCCCATTCGTGCTACATTCCCTGCTCACGTCATACTCATTGACATTTTCATTCTAATTATACTTGTAGAAGCGTACAAGTTATGAAGCTCCTCACTATGCAATTTTCTCAAACCTCCTGTCACTTCTTCCATCTTCTCTCTTTATACAAATATTATTTTGGGTTACCTTTCTTCATTCTGGTCCGTCACACTAGTTAATTATCATAAAATAATTTGGTAACACCGTCCAGTGTGACTTAGTGTCTGTTTGTTTATATAGTGCCTTATACTATACTATGTAAACAAATATGCACTAATTCACACTGGACGGTGTTGCAAAATCATTTTACAAGAATTATATTGGTCTTGGCCGATCACAGGGGCCGCGCGGTGTAAGGTATGATCCGTTTTTGTCCACTCGAACACTGGGATCTTGGGTTCCAATCCCACTCGAAGCATGGATATCTGTGTCACTTTGTTCTGTGTTTGTGTTGTTCTGTATGTAGGTAGCGGCCTTGCAACGGGCTGATCGCCCGTCCAAGGAGTTCTACCGACTGTGTATAGACTAAGAAGGTGACAAAACGCCCCAAGATCCACAAGAGCAGTAGAGCCATAGATAGATAGATATATGTTGGACGTAGCCTACTGCATGAAACACACTGATATATACAACTTTTCAATTGATGCATCGATGTAGACTAGCTCTTTCTAACAGACCAAAATTGAGTGAAATTCTTCCCCTTATGTCTGATGTCGGAAACGAATCCAGTTTACGAAACATTGTGCACGTCAAAAATACCTCAGAAAATAGATAATTATTTTTATTTACGTTTAACTCTGTAGGTCAATAATTATGAGTTTTGTTCATGTATTTACAAATCGCCTGATGATGGTCCATGCGACCGAAATATATAGTGGTAAATGAGAAAATTAAATTTATTAAAATATTGATATATTTTTATTGATTTAATCGATGTTATTACAAATTAATTTACTTCGTTGCTGTGTTGACGGCCACAGTAAATCAAAGTACAAAGTATCCAGCGTGATAAGGCCTAACCTCATCGTAAAGAACAAAAACTTTCGAAAATCGCCATTATTTCACCAAATTTCTTATCATAAGACGATCCAATCAGTGGAAACGTCAGTGAAATGTAGTGTGATAAAAATAATGATTTAATTTGGCCTGCCAGAGAGGAGCTCTGAAGAGAAAATTATCGATGTTCCGTTGACGCTGTGTTTAGCCTGTAACTGTTGCGAGGTTCAGTGAGCCTTATGTCATTGTGGCTCATAAGAGCAGATTTCTTTGTGAGGGTGCCCACATCACACCAGCTGTTGAATGTAGGCCGCTGCAATGTCAGAACATCTGAAGTTGCAACCCCAAACTGAGGCAAGAGGCTGGGAGGGTTACACATAGCTGCTCGTCCCTGCTGCATATGAAACCGAAGTCAGACCAATGTCAAGTCTGCATGAAGGATCATAAATCACTTATACTGGGTGATGGGTGGGGGGTTCCTGAGCCCACCCGGCTTATTTTTCTTCCCTCTGGAAAGTGAAAGGTGAAGAATAAGATTTTTGACCTCCCTGGTTTTTATTCATCACCTTTCATCTCTTTCCCCTCCAGTCTTTCATCGTAACTTTTGCGCTAAACCTGAAGCGACAGGAACTACTGTCAGAGGCCTTCAGCAAGTTCAAGTCATGACGTCATATGTCAGTCTAATAGGACGCTCATCTTATGAAGGTTTCATCCGTATTTTCACCCACATTTTTGGAATGCGAATTCTCACGTCCCACACAAAGTGTTAGCTTGTGCATAAAAGTTGATGTTCCAAAATTTGATTTATTTCATTCTGGTCCGTCACATTAATAAAATTATAAAATGTTATAAAGTTCCGTCCAGTGGACTGGTGAAGATTTTCCTTATTTCAATTCTTCATGCCCTTACATGTTTCGGTCTTTAGAGACCATCGTCAGAGGGACATTAATACAGTCAATAGTAGCTTCCAACTCTATTGATGTCCCTCTGATGATGGTCTCTAGAGACCGAAACATGTAAGGGCATGAAGAATTGAAATAAGGAAAATCTTCACCAATCACACTGGACAGAACTGCTTAACTTTTTATAATGGTGTTCAAAAAGTTTGTAGAATAATTTTCTCCCTAATTTCTTTCTTACTTTGGATCAGTGGTTCGAGGCCCCATTTAACCCACTTCTATAACATATGTATACAAAGCTGTGACTGGATAATCTGAAGAATTTAAGAGAAATAGATCAGTTAGGAAACATAGATGTATATGAGAGGATAATATTAAAATGGATCTTTGAAGGATCGTTTTTGACTAAGTAGATTCATCTAACTCGGGATGCACAGAGTAACCTTCTGTTACATGGTTAAAATACTATAACATTTCCAAAAGTAATAACTGTATTTGTCAGGAGTATACATACCGGGGTTACGTTCTCAGTTTTCAGAATGTACGAGGTAGAGTGGAGAACAGAGCAAATGGCTATATGACGCCATGACTACACGGACACAATGTCTTTTTCACCCGTCAGTAAGAATTTTTGTTTAGAGCAGAGACACTTGGTGTTCATGTCTTGAACCATTCGAGTAAAGAGGGTTCAACAGAATAGGGACATACTCTGTCCCTCTTAATGGCCATAGCTCTTAAAATATCAGTATTAATTTTAAAGTTGGATCTCTTATGTGTAGCAATTGACAATGGATATAAAACTATATTTTACATTATTTACAGTTTAATTAAATAAATTATTTTTTATGTTATTGTATTGTACCATTTTCTTTTTCTTTTTTCCATACTTTCCAAAGTGTGATATTGCATCCCTTAGTGTTGCAACAATAAAATTTGGCATTTGCAACAAAATATTTTTTCGGTAAAACTGTAAAGTTGTCCATGTGGTTAACTAATTAAACCCTACGCCATGAAGGCGTATGTGGGAGTGGATTTATATATCCCCATAATATTTTTTCGGTAACCTGTAGAATGAAATAAATAGTTTGTTAATAAACACAAAAACAAATAAACTGCGTGGCCTGTAATCCGCAAGCGAACTGTACCGACCGAACAACCGCCACTTGTCGGCGAAGTTAGTGCCAATTTTTGCGGCTAGAGAGTGTCACGTGGTCAGCGCAACGGATTCCCACGATCGTTAATCTCGGTTTTCTAGACCGGAGCCGCTATTTCTTTGAAATAGCTCTTCAATTATCCTCACGAGGCTGTTTACCCCGTTCCAGATTCACTAAGTAAAGTAAGTGAGTAAAGGTGGCCCGTAGGGCTGTGAGACGTCGAGGGTCCCACATTTTGTCCAGATAATCGACTCATAGATGGCGGGTAAGGTTGTCAGCCCTACGCGCCGGCCGCCCTTTACCCCCAAGAATATTCCAAGAATATTCCTGGTACTCATTTCTGTTAGAGGCTGAGTCGACCCCAGGGCCATAGTGCGACCGGAAGGATTAGGTGAATTGAATAAATCCAATTACCTCATCGGGACTTGTAGCCGCGACCTTCAGGCTTGTAGCATAGTGCCTCAACCAACTACAATATCGCGTGACAGACCCACTACTTCTCAGAAAGTCTGATATTTCCGGGAATCGAACCTGGGACCTCTGGATCTGTAGTCACTAGCTCCGACCACTAGATGACAGAGGCAGTCAAAATAAAACAAATATTTTGTTAATATGGAATTAAAATATACATTAAGGTTTGTAAAAGCAGTGCACGCTGTGCTAGTTTCAAGAAGAGTGTCCAAGAAACTATTGGCATTGGCTTGTCCTTTTGCCCCATAGCTTTCCATAACACATTAAATTCTTATAGTTAGGCGCTAGGGTGATATATTTTATTGTTTCCACTCCTGTAATACGTCACACTATTGTTTGTGTACAGTTCTAACAGGTGCAGTGACCTACGTCATTTGTAGGTCCTTTGAATAGTTATATCATCTTCATATTCAGAATGGAAGGGGCGTGCAGTGTATCTATTGGCTGCTTGATTAATGACAAAATAATCTGGGTGTAATCAATTGTTGTAATTTAGGGGAAGCGCTGCTGGCTTTGATGATGTTGCTGTTGTCTGCACCAAGATGTGCATGGTGATGACGGGGAGCTCCTGCAGAGCGCACTGCTCTCTTTCCCTGCAACAGTGGTATAAATAGCAATAGCCTAACATTAGACAACGATTTAAATGCCTTCGGATCTGTTCATTGCTTCTGTGTTTGAGAATTACAAGTAAAATAGATAGGTCGAGTTCAGAGAGGTGGTTAAGTACACATGTCCGCTACTGAGGTCAATAATGACGCACATAAGATACAGCTTTTGGAGTTTTTTTTATCACAAAGTTACCTAGATTTGCACGTACATTGCCTAATCTCATCATTTTTTGTCTAGTGAGTTATTTAGTCCCTGTTGGATGCTGATTTCTTTATGGTTAGTAAAATTCTGCTTATTACTAATACAGAATCATAATCTAGATAGCAATGAACCCAGTCGCTTGAAATCACTATTACTGAGTATGTTTAAAGAATGAACGAAAAGTCTGTAAAACTTACGACGTAATTTAAAAAAAAAATCTTGAAAAATAACAAAATTTGGATGCAAGATAAATGAGAAATACGTGTCCTAAAATAGCGGCTTGTATAATAAACTTATGCTACCAGTACAGTCCCATTACATGACTCACTATTTCAGTATCTACTTTGGAGAATATTTTTTAAATGGAGTAAATCGCAATAAGAAATTTATCTCAACACAGAAAGTGTCACTTCAAATCACTATGAAGTCTTCTTGCTCTTTCGTCTTCAGTCATTCTGGAACCTCGGAACTAAAAATTCTTCTGGACTAACTCCTCAAGCTTACGACTGACTCGTAACTGCCCTGGACGAATTCTGTCACTCTTATTTATATAGCCGCGGAACGGACATGGATCTACGGTAAACACATACGCGTATAACGTCATTGCTATCCAGCCAGTCTGTTGGCGCTTCGGTCGGACCTACAGAAAACACAGCTTCCTCTATTGTTGCGTGTTGGACAGTGTTTACAGAGCAGTTGTCTGGCAACGCGTTGATTGAATCCGTTACATTATATACGTTAACAATTACAAATAGAATAACAGTTTGAAATGGCCCTAAACGTACCGTCATTTGTTTCCAAATCAATTGTTCTTCGTTGAAAATTTGCCCCAAGATGCAATACTTATTACTCGTATATTTTCTTCCAAATTTAATGTTCTTATGCTCTACATTACGTCTTATGAAGCACACCGAAGTCTTCACGGTTGAATGTGCTGATTGTTATTGAAATGCAGGTGATCACTTGAACAAGTTGCTTTTCTATAGTGTAGACTGAGTCCACTTGGTACGTCGGCCACTAATTGGCCTAATGTACCAGCCCCAGATGAATTAATTTGGAGCAATCAGCGGATTGAGAATTGGCAGGAGAGAGCGAAGTACTCGGAGAAAATCCGCTCCAGTGCCACTTTGGCCAACACAAATCCCACATGACCAGACCTGGACTCGAACCCGGGCCTCAGAGGTGGGAAACGGGCTACTAACCGCCTGAGCTATGTCACGGGCGTCTACATTAGAGAACCCAGCTTCGAGCCGAACCCTGTCGCGAGCATTAAAGACGTCCATAGTTGCTAACATATCTGCAAGCCGAACCTCGTTGCGAGCAAAATACATAACATGTATATAACACATGCACGCGACTGGGCTCGAACCTCGGCTCGCTAATGTGGACACAGCCTTAGGTAAATCATGACTGACATTAATAAGGAGAGGCAATAGTTTTATTTGTATATACCTGGCCGATGTTGTGCTCTATGAGACATTCTTGCACCCACGTACAGCTAAGCAGGATGCCTCGGAGAGTGAGACAGAAGCAGAGTAAACAGATGGAAGGGCGCCCAGTAATGACTCTGAATTTGGGATTAGTCAGAAAGGAGAGGAGAGCTCTCTTCTTCACACGGTTGTCCCCGTCGTATTTTACACGGATTGACTAACAGGCTTACACTGGGTGTAACTCCGAATTATCTTGATCGACTCAGTGTCCACTTTCACTACAGAGAGGCTGAAGGTTATGTTTTAACTAGGAAAAGTAGGAATTAGTATCTGTGCTTCACACATGTTTCATATAGTTTACGATCTGGGAACCAGTTGCTCTTCTCATGTTAAGAAGTGTTTGTATTCCCCCCTACCGCTCTTTATTTACTCTCGTTCTGCATGGAAAATGTCGGAGTTGCTGTCATGTACTTCTGATTTTACTAAGAGAGGTCAAGCCCATATTTTTGTCCCTAATATATATGCTATTCCTTCAGGCTTACATGGCGCTTGTAACGTTATATAAGGTTTCCTATTGGTGCTTTGACCCATTTGATAAATAGGTAAAAAAACAAACTCCGTGGGTTTAGTCTGCAAGTGAACTATACCGACCGAGCGTTCGCTGCTAGTCGGCGAAGTTAGTGCCAACGTCTGCAAGTGAACTATACCGACCGAGCGTTCGCTGCTAGTCGGCGAAATTAGTGCCAACGTTCGTAGATTTACGGCACGTAAAACATCCTCATGTCTCTAGGAGACCTGTAAAATTAAGCAACAAGTTTCCCGCCCAAGTAGTTTCCAATGCCTCTTGTAGATGGGGGAAATATCAGGTACCGAGGGCCGACCTCGTTGGCTGAACGGGGCTGATAGCACGCACCAGTACCGGTAGGGTATGGCGACAGTAGAAATTAAAGGGGGACGCACAATGGACCAATAACTGGTCTAAGTGCATGGGGAAGCCCACCCCCTCTAATAATAATAAATAATAAATAAATAATAGTGTCAACGTTAGCGTCGCGTGGTCAGAGCAACGAATCTCCACTGCCTTTAATTTCGGGTCCTAGACCATAGATAAATAGGTAATAAAAGGTAAAATTATCCATGTGTTTAACTAATTAAGCACTACGCCGTGAAGACATATGTGGGAGTGGATATATAGACCCACGTTTTCTTGACCTCGGCATTAATTGTACTAATTATAGGTGAGTAGTTAGTGTCACGCCTCAACCGCTTTACCCCGAGGATACAGCCCCCTTACCCATCGGATAGGAGGCTGGGTGGGCCCCAGAGACGGTCTGGACAACATAGAGAAATGAAAATTCTCACCCCCACCAGGACTCGAACTCCCACCCCTTGATCGTCCAGCCAGTCGCTATACCGACTGAGCTATCCCGGCTCTTGACTCAGTTGATAAACGGATCATAAATTTACTGAACTGTGTGAACGTCAGCGTTTTATTTAGGAAGAATTGTTTATATTCGCCTTGTTGCAGCATCGCCCTATGATGAATGTCAGAAAAGCATTTTGCCTGAATGGTTCCTCCAGTTTTGTAGTCTCGGTGCGATGTACTAGAGTAGAACTTGCTTCCACTCACATTATGATTGCCGCTGAACCTTTTTACTTTACGGTTCTACCAATTAAGCAGTATAGTAATCAAATGTAATTATTATAACCACTACATCTAGCTAATAAGTCAGCATTACACACCAGTCCCCCCACCCCTTTCCTCACTGTCTGTCCTCACTGCATCCCCTTGTACCTTGCCTTCCCCCCCCCCCTGCCGAGAGTTACCCCATCGAGGCTACCCTTCATAGCAGGAACAAATCCTCACCATTTGCGTGGTCGTTTATCATAGTGTCAGAACGACTGAAAAGTGGCTGAAACCCATATGGTAGCTTGGTGAGATTCCGCCGACCCCAGGGTGTGAGCTGCCTCCCAAGAGTGATGCCTTTCATCCTCGTGTCTGGGAAATCAACTTCGCAGCGTTTCAAGTTCAACTCCCCTCTGAAAACTCTGTCCCCCTTTTTCATACTCCGTCTAAAGCACACTTTTTTTTTGTAAGTGCAGTCTCCTTGTTCTCAATTCTTCAGTTTGCAAGCAGCGTTTAAAAGGTTGGGGGGGATTCGTATACCTCATCCGTTGGATATTGTATTATATTATCACTTGGTTTACTGCCGCTTTCTGAGGTTTCCATGTCTTTACTTCTTCATTGTGCCTTCTCCTACTACAGGAGAGCAACTTGCAAGCGGAGAAAGACGGAACTAACCACCACAAGGGGAAATGAACAAATAGGAGGACAGAGCGCTGTCATTATGAACTACAAATTGTGAGGAAGAAGCTATGAATATGTCTCACTTTTGCTATGGTCACTATGCCACTCACATATTTAAATAAGGGTATTTCAAGCAGATTCTAATATGGTGGATGACTTACAGAATTACTGGGTTTTTGGACTTTTTCCATCGTCCGGAATTTTAGATAACAGAGGACACGACGTATCGGAAACTGGACCTGTTTCCGTCTTCAGGTGAGAAAGGAAGACACCTACTCAGTTGGGCCCCTTAGAAAGAGGTGATCTCAATCACTGGATTTTCTAGCTCTTTCTAAGGGCCCCAACTGAGTAGGTGTCTTCCTTTCTCTCCTGAAGACGGAAACGTTGTGTCCTCTGTTACATAGAGAGTCCTCTATTACCTAGAATTCCCGACGATGGAAAAAGTCCAAGAACCCAGTAATTCCGAAGGATATTTCAGTTGTAACTTTGTGAGGCTTGGCCCTGCACTGCCTCCGTGAATGTCGTCATATCTTGCTTCTTTTGTGCCATGCTTGTGGATCATACGCAGCTTTCCAGTTTCCCCTCACTTGATTAGAAACTAAATTTCTGGTCCAACTTCTCTGACGCTCCTCAATTTCCTGTCTTTATTTTGTGGACACTGATACATGCGGAAAGAGAAACATGAACCCTGCCAGGATCTTTCTGAGGGGAAGAAGAATATTACCGAAAAGAGATGAAGTGACGGGAGTTTGGAGAAAACTGCGTAATGAGGAGCTTCATAACTTGTACTCTTCTCCAAGTATAATTAGAATGATAGGTCAAGGAGGATGAGGTGGGCAGGGCATGTAGCAAGAATGGAGAGAGAAGGAATGCATATAGGTTATTGGTGGGATAGCCGGAAGGAAGGAGTCCACTGGGAAGACCAAGACGTAGGTGGGTGGACAACATTAAAATGGATCTTTTTAATTCGCTTAGTGGGGCGTGAAGTCCAGCTGGGTCCACTCGGCGCGGCGGCCACTGATTGGCCTATTGTACCTGCCCCGAGTCATTATGATCACATTATGATGATGGAGAATTTGATTGAATGAAGACTGGCAGGGGAAACTGAAGTACTAGGAGAAAACCCGCTCCAGGGCCACTTTGTCCACCACAGTTCCCACTTGACCAGACCCGGGATCAAACTCGGGCCGCCGCGGTGGGCAGCCAGCCAGCGACTAACCTCTTGAGCTATGGCGCGGCCTAAAATGGATCCTAGAGAAATAGAATGAGATTGTGTGAATTTGACTGATATTACTCAGGATAGGGACCAATGAAGGGCTCTTCTGAACACGGTAATGAACCTTCGGGTTCCATAAAATGTTGAGAGTTCTTGAGTAGCTGCAGAATTGGCGGTTCCTCAAGAAGGGCTCAGCTCCAAGAGTAAGTGAGGTGATCGGCGAGCAGCCAAAAATTGCCTACAAACTTATATTGACGTCCTTTGAAACATTTTAAGGATTTCCGAAAAGTTACGTGTATGTATTGAATCATGCTGTCACATTAAAAAAATATTTCTCGGTATTAATAACTGTGGCCGGTCACGGTATCCAAGCGATCTGAGGCATGTACTGTCTTCGCTCGCTCGGAAGCCGGAATAGTGAGCTCGAGTCTAGCTATGTGTTTATTCTGTGTTTGTGTTGTCCTGTGTTAGGTAGATGCCTTGCGACGAGTTGATCGCTCTTCCAAGGAGTCCTACCGTCTGTAAAATGATAGAAGTGAAAAAAACAACCTCGACACCGTAAGGTATAAGCGGTACGGATTAAATAATTAANCTCGAGTCTAGCTATGTGTTTATTCTGTGTTTGTGTTGTCCTGTGTGCGACGGGCTGATCGCTCTTCCAAGGAGTCGTACCGTCTGTAAAATGATAGAAGTGAAAAAAACAACCTCGACACCGTAAGGTATAAGCGGTACGGATTAAATAATTAAGTTAATAACTAGTATAATTCCTTATTTTTTAATGCTGTTTCTTTTCTTTTTTTTTTAAATTCAGGATGGGGGTAGCTTTTATAGCTGCTTCTCTCCATGCTGTTGGGTTACTTGAATTGTAAAATTTTCGTGTTTGCTTCTGGTTCTGTAAGTTTGCATAGCATTTCTGTGAGTGCAGTTACGTACTCACGCCTACACAAACAGTGATGAATGTTAAGTTAAATGTGTTTTTAAGACAAGGGGCGGGAGAATCAGCTATAGAATATCTAAAGTTGCGAAGCCACAAAAACTCTAGGAAGCATTACGGATGTAAGGATTCAATTTTAGTTCCTTGTGAAATAAAACCGCTTTACCGCTAATCTAATTCGCTCAGTGGCGAAATAAATAAATCACTAAATTGCGTGACTAAGCATCTGGACGTTAAAGGGTTGATACCGCTGATTGAAAATCTAAGCATTCTCGATTTCTGTGTGGTGGAGATGATGGCCATCTTCACGCTTCGATAGTCTCGATGTCCAAAAAAAGAAAACTCCGGCTACACGTTGGATACGAGGATGGGTTCAGGTCAGTCAAGAATAAATGGATACATCGCCCTTGTGTTATACGGAGATCAGGAAGGAGTAGAAGTTAAAGTTGTGTCTGTACTCAGTTAAACATCACGACATGAAGACGTATGACACGGTGAACAATACGATCTTCATTGTGCGTTCATTTGAGGCGCTTCGGTCAAATAAAATTTCTGATATAATTATAAATGTGTAGGTGCAGACTTGTTATGTCGGTTTTAATTGCATTCTAGGGCGTATCAGCAGCGAAGATAAAGATGATGTTTGTGTTTGCGGTTACTGGAGCCGTGGGATCCAGCATGTAGGTGCGATTGAAGCTAAACAGGACTGGCCAAGAGAACGGCAGGTCCCTGAGAATCTGATATTTTTCTGTGTGAACGAGGCAGGTGCCGATGACGTTCTAATGGTCATTGCATCGCTCAGTGATTTACTGGCTTGGGACACGAGGGTGCTACAGGGAAACCCGCAAAACTCACGCTGATTGCATGGGACTGATCTCTTTTGAAATGTTATTTTTCTGTGTCTAAAATATCTGCTGCCGATCACAGCGGCCGCGCGGTTTAAAGCATGAACCATCTTCATAACGGCAGAACATCTTTACATGTTATCTCACAAAGTGAGAAAATCATACATATTTGACATGCCACTCGAAAGCCGGAATAGTAGAGCCGGAATAAATTGCCCTCTGCTAGGTAACAGCCTAGTGAACACACGTTTCCGCAGCAAAGAATAAACATCCAACAAGAAATGAATTCTTGAAAGCGGTGTTTTCTGTGCGGTCCGCGCCGAGGTTATATAACGAGGACATCAACCGAGTCGACCGTCACCGAATTTTAATGAAGTCAGTGAATTCGGTGTGGAGGCGGGTTCGAACACCTAAACCGTAGCCTTTCAAGCCGTAGGAGGAAATGAGAAGGGAATCCAGTGCCTTGGAGTTATAACCGAGCCACCATATTCCTGGGGGATATAAATACGGGGGCCTGGCCCTCCAGGATGGGTGATCCTCGAATCTGAGACAGTAAAATGTGGTCATGAGTCCTGCGGGACTCAGGCCTGAGAATGACTACACTGGCGAGGACCAACAGCAATTATAAACGACAGGCCAATCCTCTCGTCAGAGAGGATGTTACATTATGACTATTACCACAAGTGTTAAATTGAAAAAAAAAAGCTGGTCGTTAGTCTCAAGCTGCTAGTCGCCAAGACAAACTGATTGGCGGTAAACCGCCAATCGTAAAGTGACTCTGACTCTGACTCTGACTCTGACACTTGCTTGTTTGTAGTTTGTTTTGCGATTTTGCTCTGCAGAGCTTAGCAATATAATAATAATGAATTGGAATGGATGAGAAAGGAAACAGCTGTGGCCTAATTTAAGGTACTATTTCGTTATTTGCCATTAGTGATCGAGGAAGGCCAGGAATAACCTCAAACAGGATAATCCGTCTATCTACCGAGATCCGAGTCGGAACTCTCCAAAATATAAACTTACACGGTTACTTTATCTGGCATTCAAGCAACTTATCGAAACTGATGTAAACTTTATTTAGTCATCTTACTTTTAAGTAGCTTCGTCGCTTCCCCTGGTAATTTATTTTTACTAGCTCTAAGCATTCTTTTATACCTTTTTTATGTAAGGTGCTTTGAAATTGTAACAGACGCTTACAAGGAGCAGGTTTCAATCCCCTCTAATGTGTGGCGAAGTTAGTACGTGCAGCTCGGAAATGGAACGGATTGACGGATTTTCTCTGAGCTTTCTTATTCGGTTCATTGAACTGCATTCAGTGTTGCAAGTTTACAATCCGAGGTCTAACCTGTCCAAAAGAAACTCTTGAAGACTGAAATTCATCTCCCTTGCATGAAAGACACTGCGTCTGCATAATTATGAGCAATCATTTAATGCTTTTGTTTCTTGTGAAAATTATACGAAATTCATAATAAAGTGTGTGGAAATGATGCACAAATTTTTAATATATTTTCACGTGTTTTTGAGGTGCGTGACGTTTGGATTGGACTACTGGATTTATTGCACTTATTCACCCCACTCGTAACTACAGGTAATACAACGCTGTCGCTGATGTACACATTTTACAGTCCACCGTTACACACATACTAAGGTTCTCAGTCTTTACTAACCGTATCCTGGCAACGGATTTCAACATCGTAATTATGCCAGTCTTACTGTAACTGCAGCACACATGAATTCCTTTTTTTTCCATAACCTAACTTATTTCTTGTCATCTCTTCTCAATCATTTAACTGCCTTCTCAAGAGACTCTCTCAGTTGCTCCTCAGGTGGCCTGGGATCCTCGTTATATAGGCTCTGGGCGGATCCAACAGAAAACATCGTTTCCATTGTTATAGCTCAACAATACCTAGATTTTTGCCTATTTATTTGTTGCTGTGGGAACCTTTTTACTCATTCGTTTCCTAGCAAAGAACGTTTACTCTGGCTTCGCTGTTCCGGCTTTCAGGGGTCATGTCACAATACCTATAAATGACAGTTTCAATCCTTGCAGTATGAGGCCGCCATTTTATATTCACAGGGTTGCTCCCTTTTCAAAGAAAAAGGTTCTATGTCAAATTTTCTTAAGAATTTCAGGTTCTTACCCTCCATATTGTGGCAGATAGACCTGTTGCCGGGCAGGGACATCAAAAAGGACAACAGATGCAGCCGTTGCTATGCAATAGACTGATAAACACCCGTTTCTACACAACGGTTCGGTTCCGCTTAAACTATATCCAGTCTGTTGCTAGGCAACCGTCATAACAACAATAGGAGGGTTTTTGGAGGCGGTGTTTCTGTTAGGTCCATCCTTAGGCTATATAACGAGGATACGAGCCGAGCTGCAGTCAGTTATCAGCAGTTCAGTTGTCAGTTGTCAGATGTCAGTTGCAAGTCAGCCTGTGAAGAGAAGAATAAGAGGTTGGTGTGAAATGGCAGCCAGCCTGGGACGCAGTGAGCTGAGTTGTCGGTTGACACGAGGACCTGAGCATGGGAAGCTGAAGAATTTCCACCGTGTTAAATATGTTGCCAGGAAACGGCTAGTGGAGACTGTAATAGACTGAGGGCGCTAGTCTGTGTGTGTCAGTGATCGGTAAAGTTCTGAGCGATGTGTACAAGTAGTCAATAAACGAATTTATCCAATTCATACTCCGTCTATAATCACGCCCCTAGACAAGAGACAATACGTTTCTTGACTACAGAGTTAAGACAAAGTGCGAAGGGATATCATGTGGTACTAACATAACAATATCTGTGAGATCGAAAAGTGCGACACTTGGCATTTCTAAGGTTAAAGCAGGCGGCTGATATGATTATCACCGTAATTTGACGGATTAGATGTCTTCATAGCCTCTCTTGTAACTAATACTTACATCTCGGGGAAAGGACGTAGAAGATTTTTCTCCTTTTGAGATTGTAGCGACCAAAGAAATTCGTGTGGTCGCATCCATGTTCGAAATTGCCATATTTTAAGCCTGTGGGATCTACTTCTACGGGAAATATTGTACGTAACATAGCCTTCAGTGCGGTATGCTGTACGGTTCCTGACATATAGCCCTACAAAAGTGGGAAAAAGTATAATGTATATAGATATTTATTTTACTTCTGTTTGCACTTCTAAGAGTTCCCTTCTTGAGAATTAATGGTAAATTATATCATGTTAAAGCTCTTATATTTGAATACAGAAACAAAAATTACAATCTCCTGTGAAGTGATAATTGACAAAAAGTATTTAGAAATATATTTTAGGTGGAAATAAATTCCGTTATTTTTTATCGGATATGCTAGGCTAAGTACCAACTTAGTACCAATTTTAGCGGATAGAGGGTGTCGCGTGGTCAGCGCAACGAATCTCCACGGCCGTTATTTTCGGTTTTCTAGACCGGAGCCGCTATTTCCTTGAAATAGTTCTTCAGTCCTTCTCACAAGGCTGAGTGGACCACGTTCCAGACCGACTATTTCTCAGAAAATCTCGTAGCGCCAGGAATCGAACCCGGACCTCTGGATCTTTAGCCAGGAACTCTGACCACTAGACCATAGAAGTGGTATTAACTTCGCAGACCAGCCGCTTGCGGACTAAAACCACGGAGTTTATGTCAAGCTAATCTGAAAATTACTTTTACTACTCTTCGTGTATATTCGTCAGTAAGAACATTCACTACTGAACATGTCATCTCCCTCCGCAACCAAACGGAAAAGACTTATTCGTAAAGGTTTTTTAATTGGCAATAAAAAAATAATAATCAATTGTTCGACGTAATAAAACATGTACCGAGTTCAATGTTATAGATCCTGACGTCATAACATAGGAGTCTACATTAAACATGCGTTTAATTAAATCGAGGCCTGAAAGATTTAGGGTAAAGTTAGGGGCAAGCGTCAAATCGTGGTGGGTGCGCAACACGCGAATTCACATCATAATTAATAATTTCGGACGTACGGTCTGTTGGTGTTCATTGCAAACTATAAATTACAGATCAGTTAAAATTTCCTCAACATTCTGACATTAATTTTAGGTGTCATATAAACATATGCCTCTAACAGGAAGTTCTCCTTAGAAGTATAGTTAACCTCTTATACAGCTGTCTGAGAATTTAGGTTCTCGTGGTGAGGCCGTGGAGCCTGATGGGTGCTCACAGATGCTTCCGAAGAACGAGAGCAAATAGTGTGTCGCACAAGCAAGCAAGAGGTAAACTTGTGACAGACTACACGGCGTCACATTCTATAAAATTATACTTTCAACTTTTCTTTCCTAACACATTTATAACTACATAGACTGTGGGTGTTTGAAATAAGGAAGTTGAGGAAAATATTTGGATCGAAGTGGAAAGAGGTGACAGGAGGTTGGAGAAAACTACATAGTGAGGAGCTTCATAACTTTTACTCTTCTCCAAGTATAATTAGAATTATCAAGTCAAGGAGGATGAGGTGGGCAGGGCATGTAGCACACGAGGGAGAAGAGGAATGCATATAGGATATTGGTAAGAAAGCCAGAAAGAAAGAGACTACTAGTAAGACCAAGAGGTAGGTGGGTGGGCAATATTAAAATTGATCTTAGAGAGATAGGATGGGGTGGGATGGTGTGAATTGGATTGATCTGACTCAGGATAGGGATCAGTGGAGGGCTGTTGTGAACACGGTAATGAACCTTCGGGTTCCATAAAATGCTGGGAAGTTCTTGAGTAGCTGTAAAATTGGCAGCTTCTCAAGAAGGGTTCAGCTCCATGAGTGAGTCATTGGACACATTTATTACTGTAGCTGTGTCATTTAAATTCCCTATTTATATAATGACATTTTGAGTAGATCAGATTATAGCTTCGAATGATAGGGTGGTTAATGATTAGCAATGAATTAGATGAACGCGAAATTCAGCTGTATTTTCCTGGAGGGACTGAGAAAATAAACAAAGAATCTTGACCTGGGTATCCGGGCCAAGATCTGAACCGAGGACCCCTTGAACACGTAGAAGGTGTACTACCCACTCGACCATGACGGCCGGTAAAGCACATGACAAAGTGCCGTACAAATCTATAAAAGGCCGTGGCGCGGTATGTCGTAGTGAAATGAAATGCCTGATAGAGGGCTCCACGTACTATGGAGAAGTGTTTAAATTATGTTGTCTGGAGTAATCAAATTAGTGTGGACAATCCTAAGGCCGTGTCAATGGCTGGTAGGTTCAGAACTGGACTGCATATTTCGCTGTCAGTATTTTGCATGGAACTGAATACTCGTAGTAGGGGCTGAAACCTCTTGCACTTGGGATCAGAATTTTTTTCTCTCGGATATGAAAGAATGCGCAACGAGACGTAAGAGGCAAGCGCCCGCTGTTTGCCTTGCACTCGCTGACCGGCCTTCGGATAGCTTCGTTTTGTACAATCACGCGTTATTGGTGCCAGAGAAGAATACAAGTATATAACATACTGTAGAAAGATTACAGCATTTTATGATTTATGACCCTTTTTATAGCATGGAGGGTTATTCTCCTCTGCAGCAGGTGCAGAAACATATAGTGCTGTAGGTACAGTCCATATCAAAAAAATAGAATGTTAATATATCAATCCGTATATCACGAGATATGCTCACTGTCGAAACTAAACTTGTCATCACAAGAATACTTCTGTCTTCTGGTGGTTAATGTCCAGAAGTCCAACGAGAGAGAACCGAAGATTCTGAGGAAAACATAACCTGCATCTTCAGGGTCGAAGATTAAGCAAAATAAGGAAACTGTAAGAGGCAGACAGTAAGTTAGAATGAGATGTTTCTCCGAAACTTAGATCGACGTTACAATGTTATGCCTTAGAAGATAAGATGTTTCATATTTACCGCTGTGAGAACTTCAAATCATTGTTTTGCAAGTTTTATGCCCCTTGTAATGTTAACGAGATATGCATAAAATGCGATACATAGCCAATTCTGGCTACAAGTTGGACGACCGGGGTTCTACTCCCTGCCGGATCTCGGAATGTTCTCTCCAGAACCTGTTGCAAAACCTCGCTGGAAGCCCACCAAGTTTCCTGTCTCATGCGTGTCAGAGGCTCTTACACACTTGCAGGCTGGCCGAGCGGTGAATCTAAGAGCTTGTTTCCATATACATTACAGTTCCGTGATTAGGGATGCCTGGAGTTTTACTTCCTAGCTTTAGGCTACAAGCAGAGGCCGCGCCATAGCTCAAGCGGTTAGTCGCTGGCTTCCCACCGCGGCGGCCCGGCTTCGATCCCGGGTCTGGTCAAGTGGGATTTGTGGTGGACAGAGTGGCGCTGGGATGGGTTTTCTCCGAGTGCTTCGGTTTTCCCTGCCAATCTTTATTCCACCTTATTCTCCATCATCATAATCACCCGGGGCAAGTACAATAGGCCATCAGTGGCCGCCGTGCCGAGTGGACCCAATTGGACTCCACCCCCCACTAAGCGAATTAAAAAATAGGCTACAAGCATCCCCATAAGGTAGTGTTTAGGGATCACAGTTTTGTTCCTGGCTACAGATCCAGAAGTCCGGGTTCGATTCCCGGCGCTACCAGATTTGATGAGAAGTAGTGGGTCTAGAACGGAGTCCACTCAGCCTCATGAGGATAATTGAAGAGCTATTTCAAGGAAATAGCGACTCCGGTCTAGAAAACAGAAATTAACTGCCGTGGGAATTCGTTGCGCTGACGACGTGAAACTTTCTATTCGCTAAAGTTGGCACTAACTTCGCCAAAAAGGCGGCGGTCGCTCGGTCGGTATAGTTCGCTTACGGTCTCAAGCTATGGAGTTTGTGTTTGTTTAATGGGCGGGAAATCGCAGCAGTCAATTTGTCAAAACTCCTGCTGTGGTTAAGGAGTAATATGAGAGTTCAGAAATGTTCCTACCGAGGCGATATAACGGAAGGATACGGAATATCCTGCAGACCTGACACGCCAGGGGCACTCAGATGAACTTCACGTCTTCACGAGTCTTCAGCGCTGTGAGAGGGGGCTGGCTATGGTTTCAACCAGTCTTCCCCTACCCGAAGTGTACTGCACGACATTAAGTAAATGTTTGTTTCGGTGTCTTCATTTGTAATATGCCTAAAATGAGTGAAGAAATCAGTAGTTGAGTTAATATTATGCTAATTGTGTAAATATTCTAAAATATAATAATTAAACATAACAGATACCATATTGTGCATCTAATTTTTTATCAGTGAATGATCGTAAAGCGAGGTTGGTTTCGGTTATCTACGGCCATCTTCTGAGGTGTTTAAGTATGGAAGGAAGATTTACATAAACCGATTAAATTTGACATTTGTTATTTAAAATATATAATGGTTATACAGGTAAAGCTATCCTTGTAACATGGCGTGGAGGCCCATAGGGTTGTGAGACGTCGAGCCTTCCACATTATCTAGAAAATCGGCTCATAGATGGCGGTGAAGTTGTCAGCCCTACCCATCTGCCGCCCTTTACACCCCAGGAAGATTCCTGGTACTCATTTCTGTTAGAGGCTGAGTAGACCCCAGGGCCATAGTGCGGTTGGAAGTATTAGGTCAATTGAAAAATGCAATGATGTCATCGTGACCCGAACCCACAACTTTCCCTCTTGTAGCATAGTACCTCAACCAATTGCACTTCTGAATATCCTTTATTTAAAATGTATGTATGTATAAAATACATTCTTTGTGACGTAATAAGGAAGAGAGTGCCGTGAGAAAAGAGAGTTACTCAGATCTTTTGGGCGTATACGTGCTCGTGCCTTGCTGCAGAATCGCAAATGGTGTATGTGGTATTGATGTTTCCGGACTGATCACTATGAGATTACCTTAACATACAAAACATCCATTCACAAAATTTTTGTTCTTGTTTCAAAACATCGCTCGTTTTTTAAAGTAATATCTCTGAATTACTGTTATAAATATTACATGCACTCCTGCTGCTATAGTTTTCCCACATTTAGTGTAATTGATTTATCATTATTCTTTGAATAAAGAAATATTTACTGAGGTGCCCCTTCAACTATAAAACAAAAATTCGAAGAGACTGAAGAACCCCATGTAAAATTGTTATCGATGAACTAATTCTCACAGTATTTAATTAGGCCTACATTTAGAAGCTGTGCGTGATGGTGTTCATTAATTTATAGTTAAAGTAATGCATTATTTCCCCTTACGAAATGGTAACTTCTAGGACAATAATCGTTTCCTCTTCAATCTCTCTCAGAAATTTAAGTCCATTTGTATTTGTAGCATTTTCTTTTAAATCCGGAAATTATGCACAAAGTGGGCTTATGGTTTCTGTATGATTCTCAGAATAAGCAGGGATTATTTCCATCATTAACGTCATTAACCATCTGGTCTGCAGAGTGGAGAATAACTGTGTATGCCGAAAGGAAATAATTGAAATTTTAAATATTGTTTGGATGAACTTCATGCTTTCGAAGGATTGACTTCAATAATCAACTTAAATTTTATCGTAGTTTCTGTCATTTTGCAGAAAATTAAAAAAATTGAAGTACTGAAATGAATGTGCAGTAACAGAAAATAATTCGTCGGTTCCAATAGAGCAGACATTTCTTTTTCAATATCTCTTCCAGCCCATTCAGGGACCTGGCCTCTTATTCAGTTCCGTAATTATTTTTCACAGTCGATAGGACTCCTTGGAATGATCAGCCCGTCGCAAGACCGCTACCTAAAGACAGGAGAGCACAAACAGAATAAACTAAATCAGACATCCATGCCTTGATTGGAATTCGAACCCACGATCCCAGCGTCTTAGCGAGAGAAGGCCGCGCGGCAACTGTGGCCAACAATAGAGCAGCTCTCGTCTGCTATAATTATAACGGAACATCTGATAGGCCTATGTATAAGATGTAACTTTCCTCTTAATGTGCCACTTCCATGTTTCCAACCACCGACCGAATATAGGGCAACAGAACGTGTGTCAAATTTACTGTTCACTATTTCAGGTACACAATATAGCCGAGGTCAATATGGCTCTGAGGAAGTACAGATTTCTAGTTTCTGGATGCGATTGGCTTCTTTTAATTATAGAATGAACATGAATTTTTTTATGATTGTTATACTTAAATATTATTATGAAAAAGTATTTAATTTAATTACATGTATGATATAATTTTTCTAGGCTTAATAACACTTCTCCCTAGCCCGTGTTATTCTGTCGCTTTAAATTCTTTAGTGCTGTAAGCAGTTCGTAGGAATCATATGCTTACATGAAATTTAATACAATATTATGTTTCTGGACATTATCTGTCGTGCTAAAACACTGTTCTGTTTACTTTTCAAAGCACAACGTTTCGGAGACTGAAATCTGTCTCCGGTTTCCGTCCCTGTAGACGGAGACAGAATCCAGTCTCCGAAACTTTTCTTTTTGGAAAAGAAACAGGAGGGTATTTTTAACTCAGGACGGAATGATAGATGATTTGCACTAAGGTCCCATCGTTACAGGCTTATAGATCTTATGAAATTTAATGCTTACCATGAACACTTTCCCGTGAATAAACTTCAGAACATTGTTTTAAGGTTAGGAGTACGGTATGTGTATTTCCTGTGAAATTACGTTTTTTTGCCAGTTTTAATCCTTATAGACTCTATCATCGCTCTTTGTTCGTTAAGAAACACACGTGGTTATATTAATTAATTGCTGTAAGCGGCCTCCGTAGTCTAGAGGTAACGTTCCCACATCATGACTCGTAGTACGCGGGTTCAAATACCCGGCGGAGGTCGTCGAATTTTTAAGGGCGGAAAAATTCAGGGAACAAGTCCTCCGGGAGGGACTTTAAGCCGTGGGTCCCTTGTCGTAGCTTTACGGCACGTAAAAGAACCTCATATCTCCAAAGGAGGTCACTGAGCCAAATTACGGACGTTTCCCGCCCAAGAATTGAATTGAATTGAATTATTATTATTATTATTATGTACAACTGCTGTTGAGTTCCGTATGTAAATAGATGAAGAATTGAATTAAGCTTAATGATTTTGATATAAATTGTCTCGTTTTCGTATTTTATTTGTCCGTGTTTTGTTTCTTTCCGTTATTCATGCTAAATTTGTAACTGGCCTCTGGGCTGTTAAGCCGGCAACTAAATAAATATGAATCGAATTAAATTAAATTAATATCGCAATTAGTAGTATTATTACTGCTTCTGTTTCTATCGGTAGTGGTGTAGGTTGCTGTTCTGGCACCAAGTCAGTTGTTTTACATTCCTGATTTTACGGAAGGAGAAGCGGGGTCTACAGCTCAGCTCCGGACTGAAATGTAACGAAACTACATGCGGTTTGTAATCGTAGGTTCGTTACGCGTTTCTCCGACTGCAGATATGTCAAGCGTAGGTCAGAATAGCCATTTCATCACTGTTTTGAAGGAAATCTGCCCACATATTCACTACACATCCCCAACAATTTGGACTATCATATTATCATGGCCGTTCTCGATCTCATGTGCTCTTTAGAATTTTTTAGAATGCAAAGGGTAAATCTGGTTTCTCTATTCTCCATATTCTTGGTAAGATGAAAAGTTTTAAGAACTCAAACTTAGGGTGAGTAATCTGAGAAATTACATTATGATACCTGAAACATCTGTTTTGTTTCAACCAAAAACCCCTTTAATAATCTTCGTATTAAAGAGACGAATGTAGATACATTTCATTATGGGCAGAATATTAATTTACTTTTAATAATTACATTCCTAATTTATAGTTGCGTTCATTTGTTCTACTTAATTCTCTTCCCAGACAACATTTAAGTAGAAATAATAGATGTCCTTATCTTCTGTTGTGTTGAATGCTTATTCTGAACACGTATCAAGAAAAATTTTCGGCTGATCAGTAATCATAAACAATGTCTCAAACTTGTTGGGTCAGTGTCTTTCCTGGAATATACAATGAGAGAAAACAATTCTCACACACACTTACTTACTCACATACCTTTTGTCCATATATTTAAAGTAGAGGGATTCTAAAACGTCAATATGAATAAAACATTAATTAAATATGAATATGTTCCCCCATGTTTCTTTGAAAAAATTTATGACTTCACTAAAGTAATTTTTGCAAATACACTCACAGCTGTAATACAGTATACATTTGCTTCAAGGTATAATGGCATTCACCGATGGGACACTGTAATTATTATTATTGTGGCTCTACAAACCCTTTGGTGGGCCTTGGCCCTTTTTTCAGTTTCTTGATCTCATACACAGTCGCTAGGAATCCTTTGACGGTGATCAGCCCGTCGCAAGGCCCCTACCTACACACAAAATAAACGTACACAATACAAATAACCATACCTTTAGTGGGATTCGAACCCACGATCCCAGCGGTCAAGCGTCTGAAGACAGTTCATGCCTTAGACCGCGCGGCTACTGCCATCAGCAGAACACTGTAATTAAGTAGAGTAAATCTGGTACCGTTATCCGTTACAAATATGTGTACATGTTTTAAATATGCTGTTTCGTTGGCAAGTTACATTCTGGCCACACTCCAAATTTTGGGAGTTATAACTGACGTCTTTCAGGGATTGAACATGGCTGTTTGTTAAGACAGAGGCATTACTATTAGTTCTTCTCAGGGAATAGTCTTTAAACCTGAACTAATGAACATGTGAAAATTTAAAAACGGAAAGTACTGAGATAACAGTAAACTACTTTCATGGGGCTGAGTCTTTCTTAAGAAGCCTCCATTTGCTCATCTACTCAAGAATTTCCCAATACTTTTTCTTTCCTTGGCACTACAGCCCCAGTGGGCCTAGGCCTACCTCCATGAATTTCTCCGTTCACTTCGGTTTTTCTGGATCTTACACATTCGGTAGGACTCCTTGGGTGGGTGATCAGTTCGTTGCAAGGCCTATACCTGTACACAGACACAAAAAATCACACACACACACACACAAACTAAACATCCATGCCCTGAGTGTGATTCGAGCCCACAATCCCGGTTTCCAAGCGAGCGAAGACAGTGCATGCCTTAGACCGCTCGGCTACCGTGACCCAATACTTTACACGTATAGGATTCAAAGGTTCATTGTATATGAGAGCTTTTCACTGGTCTCTATCCTGAGCCACACGAATCCAGGTACTGTCATATATAGTATACTTCAATATTGCATTGCCCTACAGAGTCAAAATCAGTACATGTATCATGTATCAGTCAGAAGCACAATAGACCACTGAGGTCGCGGTGCAAGGGCCGAGGAGGCCTACTCCTCATACATACATACATACATTCATGTATCAGTCAGAACCTAACAATACATACAGTTTTCCTGAAGAAAATTTAATGTCATGAAATATGACCGAAATAAGCTACAGTACACTCGTACATGTATACTTGATATTATATATATATTGGTTAGAGCTGTTCTTTGTAGTAATCTGATTTAAATTGACAGCATGTATCTTATAGATTGACGGTCAGGGTAGCCGAGCGGTCTAAGGCATACACTGTCTTCGCTCACTCGGAAGCTGGGATCGTGAGTTCGAATCCCACTCAGGGCATGGATGTTTGTATGCGTTTTGCTGTGTTTGTCTACAGGTAGAGGCCTTGCGACGAGCTGATCACTCGCCCAAGGAGTCCTACCGAATGTGTAAGATCTAGTAAACCAAAGTGAAACGGAGAGTTTCATGGAGGTAGGCCTAGGCCCAAATTGGGGCTGTAGCGCCACAGGAAAAAAAAATCTTATAGATTAACGCGAGAGAGACATATCACAGATCTATAAGATCCAAGAGAAAAATCTGCCAGTGAATGTGTGACCTAACATAGAACAGAAAATATAAATCCCTGGAAATATTTCCAACTAAACGCTTTTGTCACTGGTGCAGTCAACAACCATGGTAGTTCATCCTAAGGATTAGTAATTTAATTCATCAAACAATTTGAAAGCATTGCACAGAGTTCCAGTCTATTTACACAGAACCTTCCACTGTACACTTCCCACAAACAAGCATCCTGTTCCTCGCCACGTTTACGACCTGAGCATACAGGGAAGACCTCGTGTTATCTGCGGAGAGGCGCCGCAGGATTACCTGTTGATGACAGTTTTACCGTTCCAGATACCAGGAGCTACCGTGAGACGCTCCGTAATGAGGGGAGGGGTGAAATTATCTTTGGAGCTTTATAAAATGAATATTGCATTCTCAGGGAAATTGAGGTGTGGGAATTATAGTGAAATATACTGCAACACTAATACCAAAATTTCATGAAAAAGTTAAACAGTTCAGTCCAGTGTGACTGCTAAGATTTTCTTTTTCTTATTTCAATTATTCATGCCCTTACATGTTTCGGTCTTCAGAGACCATCATCAGAGAGACACCTTTACATCAATACTGTTAGACACCACTATTACAGTACATATTCTAAAAGTTAAACTATATATATATATATATACAATATAAATAATATACAATTGGCTGTAAAATCTAAAGTCTTTACAACTACAGCGGCTGTTCCAATACTTTAAAATGTTTATAGTTGGTTTGTTAAGATTCTATTGGAATTCGTAAACCAAGCGGGTTCGTGTTGTCCCTCTTATTACTTATTTTGACGGGGGCTGAATGTGTGTACGAGTGTAATGGATTGTAAATAATGTTAAGTTTATTTTCAATAAAACTAAAATTAACCATAACTTAATTACGAAGACCTTCGAATGTTGCTGATTACTTGATCTGGGAAATGATAACTAAATTTAATTTTCAATTCCCTATGCCTCATGCTGATTCCAATCACGTACTGATATGATCGTTATCTCGTTAAACTGTCGGCACTCGTAAGAAGGAGGTTAATTATATAAATACTGCTTTAATCAGCTATATAACTTGCAGCACCCATTTTCTGTAGGTAATTTTATTGCATGTGACGCAGTAAGTTCTGTATGGCAACCTATTCCTTTAGTTTTGTACCATAATTTTTTTCCTTTATGGAGAAGATCAGTTGGACCGATTATGTGAGAAATGAAGAAGTGTTAATTAGAGTCAGTGAGCAGAGGAATATCCTACACGAAATAAGAAAACGGAAGGCTAATTGGATTGGTCATGTTTTACGCAGAAACTGCCTTCTAAAAGAAGTTAT
>NW_019725416.1:1197228-1215685 GCF_002891405.2 Cryptotermes secundus | reverse complement strand
TGATGATGATGATGATGATTATAAATGTGTTCATGCCTTTAAGAAAAATGAATACACGTATTTAAGAGAATCGAATTGCTGCCAATGTTACATGGCAAAATCACAATCATAAAATAGTAGTAATTTATAGGTCTATCAAGTTTAGCCAGAATTCCAGACTCAGCAGACAAATAGGCTAAATGCTCATCTAAGGCCTTCAGAAAATTGGCTGATAAATTGGGCAGATTGTAATGTTGGAGTAAGAGAAGTTCTGCGTATTTCGTAGAAATACATCAAAGGCCAATATAATATAAATACATGTGTACATGTAAATTTCATAAAGTTTATGAAATTTCCTGAAGTAAACTGAAGAGAATGAAGCATGTTCATTGTAATAGTAACATAATCATATGAAAGATGGTCCCATATCATGAATTACAATAAAGGAAATCATATCAACATATTAACGTAATGTAACAGACCTAATGAAAAAGACCTAAATTTCGTTTAGTTCTTTAAATGGCACTTAAAATATGTAAAAATTAAACTCACGTCAAAATATCTCACCAATATTTATTATACGTCTGTCATACTGAGTATGATAGAAATAGCCATGAAATTTTTAGTGTTGTTTGGAAACTGATAGGGGTTTTTCGAACTATGCTTTAAAACACATGTAAAAGCTGATGAAGCCAATAAATGAAATGTTCGTGACAAAGATTTCTGCATGTGAATCCTGGTGACACGGGAGTCCACTTATGGCAAATATGTAAGCACTGTTAGGAGAACTACAGACTCTCACGGCAGTTAATTTGAAGATGGCTGTCTTCTGGGATTCTACGTCATAATTTTTCGTTCCTCTTACTCCCACTTTGGAGCTTAGGGCTGGTTTCTCAGTTTCATACAGACAGAAGGATTTCTAGGACTGGTGATCAGCTCGTCGCAAAACCGCTGCCTAAACACAAGACGACACAAACACAGAATAAACGCATGCATATACCAAACATCCATGCCTTGTTTGGGATTCGAACCCACTATCCGGCTCCCGAGCGAGGGAAGACAGTGCATACCTTAGACCGCTTGGTTACCATAACCGTCTGATGTCATATAATCTGGTAGATTGTTTATCGACAATTTGAAGGAACATCTTGCTCCACAATCAGGGTAGCTTTTCTACCTTGAAGAAGACGACAGTAGATTTTCCGAAAATCTGGCAACGATCTATCAGAAAATACGCCGTCACACTCAAGAAAAAATAAACTTCTTCTTGATCCTCGTTGGTAGGCCAATTCTTAACGATATAAATTACAGGGAATTAGATTATTCACATCTCAATTTAGAATCCCACGTGTCGCCTCTCAAAGAGCTGTTCGACAGTGGCGATGCTTTTACTAGGGGCCAGCTCTATCCATTCTGTGCCCGTGACTAGGAAAGAAAGCTTAACATGGGTTCAGTTCACATTCCTACACTAAACCTTGTCACATAAAAATTACTGCTCGCTATTTTGCTTCGTTTCACTGAGAATGTTACCTTTATTCTGTTCACCTAAGAGACTGTCCATAACGGTCTACCCTAACAACAACTTCAGCACCTCCATCTGATATAAGCAAGCTTAGTTAACAAATTTGGACACGCCAAGGGTAGAATAGGAAGATCAAATAAGAGACCGATTTCGAATTGACCTCTACCCTAATTCCTGATGAAAACGACAACAAATTTATAATTATAGGGATTATAAACTGGCGAAAAATAGTGTGAATATTTGTTTCACTAAAAGTTATAATTTTAGGCTACAACATTTTATTTTAAGTGTAATTAATTTGTTTATTACGATTCCTCGGACAGTGTTAATGTTTTAAATCGTCATACTGAACCAATTTTGTTTTGGATTATTTTACTTGAACTTTCTTAAAAAGTGCGAATGAGTTTCTTAGCATTTTATCTTACCGTAGTTCAAACAGTTCGTGCAGCGGTTCTTTACGCCCATTTAA
The DNA here is from genome assembly GCF_002891405.2 of Cryptotermes secundus. Classification (NCBI taxonomy): domain Eukaryota; kingdom Metazoa; phylum Arthropoda; class Insecta; order Blattodea; family Kalotermitidae; genus Cryptotermes; species Cryptotermes secundus. The sequence goes on along the minus strand of NW_019725416.1, from coordinate 1,213,715 downwards.
AATCGGTCATAATCACCTCATCTGTACACTTCTTATTCAGCATTCGTAACGCTATAACATGCATTACTTATATACAATGTGGTATATACATATTATGCATTATGTATATAGACGTACTATCTTATTATTCACTCACATATAGCGGAAACTGATGTCTTTTCCATTTTGTTTGTCAGTATACTAATGCATTTCCCTAGAGAACCACACAAAGGTGTAATTACATAGACAGAAAGTTCAGACTGCACCATTTCTGCAAGTGTAGCCTCTAATGGGAGGAGCATTATGAATCGTACTAATCATATCCAAGGCCAAAACACATATACATAAAATATATCTCTTACTGTGTTATCATGCTCATGTGTGAGTTATAGCTTGGAGGAAATACTTTAATATAGGCTGTTCACAGAGAACGAAACTTTGTCATAAGGCTCACTTTTCAGGTAAGAATTGTGGACGTATCTTCAGTGTAAAGTAATATAAAGCAAATAAAACCTGGTTGTGCTCTGCCTTCAAAACTGTAACAGATTCCCATTTTGGAGAATATTTGTTCAAAATGTAGAAACAAACAATTGCTATATCAATGAGTGCACGATTTTTTTCCCCCCTTGAATATAGCCGAAATGAGCGGCTTGATTACCTATAGAACAAAGTTATCAGAAATTCATTTATTTAGTAATTTAGATATTATTTAACTGTCCTGTTAACAGCTCGGATAATACAGCATCAAGTAAGGGTATTATTCGCCGGTCACGGTAGCCGAGTGGTCTAAGGTATGCACTGTCTTCTTTCGCACGGAAACCGGGAATCCCAGTCTGCGCATGGATTTTTAGTTTGTGTGTGCGCGCGTTTTTCTATGTTTGTGTACAGGTAGTGACTTTGCGACGAGCTGATCACCCACCCAAGGAATCCTACCGAATGTGTAAGATCTATAAACCGAAGTGAAACGGAGAGTTTCATGGAGGAAGGCTAAGGTCCAAATTGGGGCTGTAGCGCCAAAAGGGGGGAGGGGGAAGGTATTATTGGCATGACTAAAGAATTGGAAAATATATGGAAGGGAAAAGTCTAGTTCTAATTTGAGGATTATTTCCAACAATTCTCTGCAGGTACTAGGAAAGCCACCGAAAGTTTACATTCAGGATAGGTGTTGTAGGTACTGAGATATGAATCCAAGACCACCCAGACGCGAAGTAGGGGCTGTCCCACTCAGTCGCCACCTGCTGTGCTGTGATACTGCAGATGTCGCCCGTGTCTCCAAGTTCCCTTACAAGACGGTTGGGTTATGGCAGAATGTTGTAATGAGATCTCATACCTAAATAATTATGAAAGGCAGAGGCAATGAAGATGTTTTGAATGACGACATGGAGGATCTCAACTCGTTATAAAACAAAAATGTTTTTTTCCAGGAATGACACTGAAATTACTCGTTTTATGGACGAGAGTAGCTACATACGGCATACCACAAGCATGATTTCACCCGAATTCTCCAACCTCATGACCGTATGACGTGTCGCAGAAAAACCCGATCCATTATCGTAACTTGAGAGGTTCAACAACAGCGGCCCGAGTACCACAAGCTCCGACGTTTGTGAACTAGTAAGAATTCAGGTATGTTGCATGCTCCCGATAATGATAATAACATAACTAACTCACAAAGCAAAGTTCTTCATCATCATCATCATCATCATCAGTAATCTGTCAAGACGACAGGTCCACAGTCTCTTCCAAAACAATTCCTCCATTTAATGCGATCTAGAGCTTTCTACTTCAAATGATAGTATCCTCTTCTGTCCCCAAGGTCATCCAGCATCTTCTTACGTCTTCTTCCTCGTCTTCTTGTCACTTCTATCCGCCCCTCTACCTTTCCTTCGATAACTTCTTTTAGAAGGCAGTTTCTGCGTAAAACATGACCAATCCAATTAGCCTTCCGTTCAAAGTTCTTATTGAGAAAGAAATAATTGCTCATCTACTCAAGGAATTCTCAACCTCTTACGGAATTCCGAGAGCCATTGCCTTTCCACAGGAGCTCAGAACTTGTCCTTATTTTGAGCCGGAATAATATACACTTATCCACTGTATTTTTCAAATTCATTTTAATATTAGTCTCACAATTATGCATTCGCTTTTCAAGTGGTTTTATAACTTACAGTATTCCACGTCATTTTATAAGAACAAGCCTATTTTCTGGAATATAACGCCATGTAGTCCATTGAAAGTAACCTACGTTTCGGAGGAACATGTCACTATCATCATGGACGAAGATGAAACCAAGAAAGAAACCAGAATGGAGCAGGTAGCAAGCAACTAGGATTATTCACAACCAAAGCTATGAGAAACTCAAATCACAGATAGTGGTAAGTTTGTCAGCCTTAAACGTCGGCCGCCCTTTACCCCTAGGAAGATTCCTGGTACTCATTTTTGTTAAAGGCTGACTCGATTCTAGGACTATTGTGCGGCTGGAAGGATTAGGTAAATTGAAAAATCAACCTTATTGGGACTCGAACCCGCGACCTCTCTGTTTGTAGCATTGTGTCTCAACCAACTACGCTACCACGCGCCCCCGAAGCAGATATGTCATTATAAATATCAACTTCTTGAAATGCAGAAAATATACTTGTAGAGCATTCAGAGCAATGCAGGGCGTAAGAATAGGTTCTTCCTTGTCTCCGGCTGGCAGAGATTGGGCTCTCTAGCCTGGTCCAATTCAGAATTCTAAAATGAATTTTTTAGGCATCTGATATGCCCCCTTAATAGAGGGATAGGCCCGTGTAAAAGTCCCTATCTTCACAACACAACACAACGCAGGAAAGCACGCGGACATACCCAAAGTGAGATAAGAAACAAATTTTGTAATATAAATTGTCCTCAATTGGGTTGCAGCGTGTGTTATGTACGTTCTAGTTTCGAGGGCGGATAAAGTGTCTTCGCTAGGTCAGTTTTTTGTTTTATTAATATTTTGAGTTCTTCTCTACATTAGATGTTCAGAAATATAAGCTGATAATATTAAATATTCTGAAACCGTACATACTGCGGGCATAGATGATTTACCAAAACGTTTACGTATATACAGAATAGATTAACTCCATCAAATATGACGGTTGAACCGCTTTGTATAGTTCAAGATGTAAAATGATTACAAGTTTTAGAGAAAAAAAATAAAAAATTGACTTTACAGGAATTTAAATGGTATCAGAAAGGTAAAGATCAGCTTAACCGCCGTGAAAGAAGAGATTGTAGATAAGAACGGCTATTGCCCTTGAGGATGAGAAACCGCAGACCGGTGTTACGTTGGCAGTATCGAGATATACGTTGTCTCCGTGTGTATATGAAACCCCGCTGCTAGAATCTGGTTTATTGTTTGGATATGATGCAGCGACTCACAGCTCCAGCTTGGTGTAGAAATCTTGTAGTAGGGGAGACGAGACGACTACAAAGAGAGGCACTGGAAAAAGAGTGACTTTGAATTGCATGAATTGATGAATCCATAATGAACATTGGACACATGGGCCTTACTTTGATACACTTTGAATTATATTAAAACAAAATAGATAAAAGTACAGAAGAGACAACATAACATCACATTGTTTGCTAAAATGTTGAACTGTGCATTGCTGTACCGGGATTGATTGCGGCTGTCAGATCTCCCGCCGAGGCGCACCTATCTGTACCTTAACCAGACGCACTTGCATTGTGGTGTTCTCATTTCCCATGATGCATGCTTAATGAGGCACGTAGCCTCAGTCCCCATGGCAACAGTTTCAAAACAATGTCTGCAACTGAATAGGAGGCTTGGATTTCCTCCAAGTTTATGATGTGGCTTCAGTCACATCTTCTTCGGTTTCTTTTGTTTTATATGCGTCTTTTACTGACGTCATCTCCACTTAAAGAAGGAAATATTGTTTCGTCATGCATTTTTGTAGGTATCTTTTGAAAATCCGGTCTTTTTGAGAGGTAACGAGTGGAGTTGAGAATTTTAATGGCATCATAGCAAGCTTCAGACGTTCTGATTCTAAATCGCTGCGTTAGTTGACGATTGTCTACATCATTTCACTTCTCACTACTTAACTATAGGCATGGTTGCTGACGCGGAGACGCCAGGAATCTTCCAGTCACTAAATTTTTAAAATATAAAAATTTAGAAGTAAGGCAATATACCAAATATTAATACAAAGTATTAAAATAATACATTCAATTCTTATATTCTAAAAAGAGGAGCCGGGATAGAGCAGGCGGTATAGCGACTGGCTATGGGCTGCACGACCGAGGGTTCAGAGTTCAAGTCCCGGTGGGGGTAAAATTTTTGGCCGCCCCATAGCTCAAGCGGTTAGTCGCTGGCTTCCCACCGCGGCGGCCCGGGTTTGATCCAGGGTCTGGTCAAGTGCGATTTGTGGTGGACAAAGTGGTGCTGGGGCAGGTTTTCTCAGAGTATTTCGGTTTTCCCTGCCAATCTTCATTCCAACAAATTCTCCATCATCATAATCACCCGGGTAAAGCTACAATAGGCTAATCAGTGGTCGCCGTGCCGAGTGGACCCAGTTGGACTCCACCCCCCCCACTAAGCGAATTTATTTTTTTTTTCTATATTCTGAAAACTGTAGAAAAATTATGATATATGAATTGCAGGAGGTAAATTATAGGACTCTGAATGCATCTGAAACTTAAGCTATTAGTATAGTATTTGTATGCATGGTACAGTACTTATTCGAAACTGCAATACATGTTTCTGGGATAAACAATTGAACTATAGGAACCTTGAGTAACTCTACTTAAATGATTTGTTACTAGAACACCTCTGGCGAAAACTATCCGAGAATCGAAATATTTCAGGATATTGGCTAAATAAATATTATTTTTATTGTAATTTTTTGACGTTGTTTAATTAGATAAAATCAAAATACCGATTTAATTTTTGTTGCTATTAATTTACCATAACACTTTAACAGTCTGAGTATATATTAAAACCTATATTTCCTAAGGTAAACAAATTAATTATCTTTTTCCAGTATTGGGAAAGTATGGTAGTTGTATCACGGTAACTGATTTTCCCTCACAGTACCGCGTTAAATCAAGAACATCTCGGGACTACTATTTTTTTTTATTGCTAGTGGGGTGGGACTAAGTCCCTTGTACTGCGGCCACTTCTGGCCTATTGTACCAGCTCCAGATGAGGTGAGGGTGATTGTGGAGCAATTGGTGGAATGAAGATTGGCAGGGGAAACCAAAGTACTCGGAGAAAACCTACCCCAGCGCCACTTTGTCCACCACAAATCCCATTTGACCAGACCCGGGATCGAACCCGGGCCGCCGCGGTGGGAAGCCAGCGACTTACCGCTTAAGATATGACTACTATCCTCTGGGATGCAACGCCGTGTATCCCGTTGAAAATCAATCCCCGTTTTGGAGGAATATATCGCTTCAGCCTTCAGGGTCGAAATAACTGGACAAGATACCAGCGCGAAAACGTGTGGCAAGCTGAGCTTTCTCGTGTATAACAAAATATTATTACTCTATTGAATATAAAATGTGATACGCATCGTTAATGAATTTTTCGTGGTCTTCCTCGTTACGTCTAGGCAAGCGTCGACGTAGGGCCTTCAGCCATCTCTTCCTTCTGCGTCGTTTTAATTTATTAATCATTGTCATCGTATTATTCGTCGCAATAGGTCAATAGTCTGAGGTGTTTAACACTTCCATCTATAAGTCATAAATAAATAAAGTCATACTACCTAGCGGGTTGGCATTAGGACAACGTGTTGACTCCTATCTGGAACATGCTTGGTTCGGATCTCGAAAGGACATAGGCTATCCTTCTAGATATTTCTAGCGGTCCTTGTCAATTGCTCGAAGAGAACAAAGAATTACCTCAAAAGAAACACAACCGCTTTTCTCCTTCCAAATCCTTCTATCGTCCTACTATTCGACGCTACAAAACATGGCTGCTTACAGCGTCATACCATATTCAAACCCCGCCACAAAACAAAAAAAAAACTCCGTGGCTTGAGTCCGCAAGCGAACTATACCGATCGAGCGACCACCGCTTGTCGGCGAAGTTAGTGCCAACTTTAACAGATAGAGGGTGTCACGTGGTCAGTGCAACGGATTCCCACGGCGGTCAAGCTCGGTTTTCTAGCCCAGAGCCGCTATTTCCTTGAAATAGCTCCTCAGTTATCCTCACGAGACTGAGTGGGCCCCGTTCCAGACCCACTACTTCTCAGAAAATCTGGCAGCGCCGGAAATCGAACCCGAACCTCTGGATCTGTAAGCACAAACTCTGACCACTAGACCACAGAGTCGGTCTTCCAGCCCCACCACAGAAAAATAATCTGTACAAAACGGATTGATTTCCCACTGGATCTTACTGTTTTGTGTTTAGCAAATATTCGTTTATTAATGAAAAAGTAATGGAGATGAAACGTGTTTTCCAATAATCTGCAGGATATACGAGTAAGTCACATGTAAATGACACCGGCTCTGCGATCATACAGCAGATGAAGTAAAGCATTCAAACTCCCCAAGATGATATTGGCAGGTTGTAGCCAGGAAAGCTAATCTCGTACAACAAATATTGGTATACATCCAGCATTTTGCAACGGGAACGGACCGTCATCCTTATGGAAGCGAGCGAACAAATTACTGAAACCCGAAAACTAAAAGCTTTTTGAATCAGTGTTTAGAAGTTTCCCAACTAAAGGAGGAAGCTATTGTGGGGTATCATGCCATCATAGGAATAATCTTTAGTCCATTATTTGTCAACCAACCGGAGTACAGTTTTATGTCACATGGCCTTTACACACACCAATCATCTACAGCAGTGGTTGTCAACTGTTCTCAGACCGCTGTCCGATAAATCCTTCTTTCTATAAGACGAGGACGGGATAATTGATGCCAGTGTCCGGTACCGGGTCGCGGACCAGCGGTTGAGAAACACTGGTCTATATCACGTGTACAGTAGTCTTTACAGCTTAGCTACCTGCTGCTTTTCGGTAGCGCAGTTGGTTCAGGCACTATGCTACAAGCCGGAATGTCGCGGGTTAGAGTCCCGATGAGGGGGATTTTTTTTCAATTGACCTAATCCTTCCAGCAGCACTATGGCCTTGGGGTCGACTCAGCCTCTAACAGAAATGAGTACCAGGAATCTTCCAGAGGGTTAAAGTTTGACTTCCTTACCTCCATCTGTGAGTCAATTGTGTAGAAAATGTGGCACCCTCAACATCTCACAACCCTACGGGCCTCCATGTCTCTTACAGTGATAGCTTTTATGTGTTGCTTTTGATCTGGGAAACAATTTTTTCAGACCTTTAAGAAGAATTGAAGAACTCTGTCTTTTTTCCTTTTAAGGATATATTTTCCATTTTGCAGTAAAATGGAATGAAATCTTCATAGACTTTTAATCTGTTACTCACAAAATTCCTTTGACTTTTGAAGTTTCGAATTATAGTTAAATGGCTGATTCTGTTTAACTCCCACTTGGAGGTGGTTTCGAATACCTCCACCATAGCCTTTCGAGATGTGAAAGGCGAAGAAATTGGAACCCGGTACCTAGACCATCCTGTCAATTGGGAACAGAAATACGGAGAGCTTACCCTCCAGGTTGGGGGTTGTACGCAAAACTATACTATTAAGAGATGGCACTTTCAGTTGGCCTATTTTATTGAACTCCGATGAAAGCAATTTGCAAATTTAGAGTACTCAAAGAATCTTTTTTTTTTCCTGTGCATTCTGTGTCATAGAAGAAATGTGGTAACACGCTTTGTAAGTTGCCAATAGACTATCACAGAAATAGTTTGCTTCTACGTGTAGTTACACCATGACAACATAAGAATTTATTGAGTAAGGGGAGGAGACAGGTATAACTACCCGACTGTAGCACATCATTATAACCGGCTGCTTGCTTTGTGTGAGAACATTGTAGGGGGGTGGAAGAATGGGTCTTTCTACATTTGCCCACAATTTTATAACTTTAAAATGGAATGCATCTTATGGTTGCTTACTAATTTTTCTAACACTAATTTTTTTTTAATTCGCTTAGTGGGGGGTGGAGTCCAACTGGGTCCACTCGGCACGGCGGCCACTGATTGGCCTATTGTACCTGCCCCGGGTGATTATGATGATGGAGAATTTGGTGGAATGAAGATTAGCAGGGGAAACAGAAGTACTCGGAGAAAAACCGCCCCAGCGGCACTTTGTCCACCACAAATCCCACTTGACCAGAACCGGGATCGAACCAGGGCCGCCGGGGTGGGAAGCCAGCGACTAACCGCTTGAGCTATGGCGCGGCCTCGCTGACACTTTAGTAATATAACCATTTTCATATCTTCATAAAATCAATTCGCCAAGATAAAATGTAGTTCGTAGTTGAAGTAAGCGTAAATATTAAAATTTGCATGCGTGTAATTAAACACCACGTCATGAAGACGCATGAAAGATGGAGTCATATCAGCCCTGAATGGAAATGATTTGCCAGCTTCAAGCCTCGGCCGATTTACTTCCGGAGAAAGGGGCCCCTATACTTTTTCTTTTGGTGCTGGCTTGGACGAGGCGAGGAAGTTAAACATCTCCTGTTGGAAGTATGAATTCATTTAAAACATACATTTTTGTCATAATTTTATTTAATTAAATACAGTACCAAAAATATTGCAGAGAACTTAGCTCAAATGGAGTAATGGAGCGAGGTGAAAAATTCATCAATTGAACAAAAATTAACATCTTCAGACCTAAGCCGTATACGAGTATTATAAATATTCACTGTAGTGTTTAAGTTACAACGAAGCTGTAGGAAGTTGTTTAATGTGGATACCGTTAGACTGCCTTTATATTTATATGGGAAGATAGACCTTCAACAGCATTGGCTGGCATGTCGTAATACATTCCTATAGGAGAGCATACAGCACACTTCATTGTAGGACTAATATAAATACGCCACCGTGAAGAGGTAGGAATATATGGCCACTGAACGCTGTCATGTCCTACATCTCTGACAACTGGCAATGATAGTGTTTTCTGACTTCACACAACATTTACGAAATTTCATGATCCTAACGTAGAGACTTTTGATATAAATGCGGTATATCTATGTATTGCCAACCACAGTGGCCGCTTGAACTGTCTTCGCTCGCTGGGATTGTGGTTCGAATCCCACTCAAGGCATGGATGTTTGATGTGTGTATGCGTTTATTCTATTTTTGTGTATCCTGTGTTTAGGTAGCGGCTTTGCGACGGGCTGATCACTCGTTCAAGAGTCCTACCGTCTGTGAAAAATGATTACGGAACTGAATAAGAGGCCTTCCCCCTGAATTGGTTGGAAGAACCATTGAAAAAATATCTATTCACCATACAGATATTATATTATTCCAAAATATTCCTTGTCTTTTATCGAGGTAATAAACATATTTGTATAATAGTGTTTTTAATTATGCCGAACATATAGTGGAAGACAATTGTCGAATTCAAATTTGAGCCTCACTGGTCGATGGAAAACATCAGCACCAGTTGCGTATTACTTCGTTTCAGACACTGTATCGTCTGTTACGCAAGAAAAATTTACTTATCTACTGAAACTTCAGTATGAAGGATTTTCTATTTGTAAAACCTAAAAGAATTGTTATTGTAATAAATTAACTAACAAATATCGTTTCTCGAAAATATAGCCTGTGTTTAGGAAATTAAGAGAAAATTGATGAACAACTAAACATGCACCAAAATTCGTATTTAGAAGTGCATTCCAGTGATAAAACAACCCGTAGTTTGCAGGCTACAGAAAACTTTAACTCACCGTTCCTGTCATCATTGTCAGAGGTGAAATATAATCAGACTATCAATCACGTCTCTCTGTCATCAAAAAGTGATGATCACTTACCATGGCTACGTGTCACATTTTCTCCATATGTGCTGACATAAAGCAGCCTGACAATTCTGCAGACCCGCTTTCCCCTCTATGGCACTGCTGTTGATTTATAATTGATGTCCTTTCTGCAACTGTCTCAGCTCTCTGCTCTCCATGGAATCTGCATGGGGATCCACAGTCCAAAGCTTTTAAGTTTTATGCGTCCATACCCACGGATAGGTTCAACATGAGTGACAGTTTGTTCTCGCTCGGGTTTCTCCTACCTCATAGTTCAAATATAGGCCTACACAATGTAGGTACACATTCTGTGATGCACAGTTAACTCGTCTTCTTCTTTTTAAATGGCCTTGTTTATTGTTAATGCATATCACAGGATACGGGAGATAGTAGAAATGCATACCAATTTTTTTTTTTCGGAAAGCCCGAAGGGAAGCTAATTTAAAGAAATGGGGGCATGTGGCAGCTTAGTTGTTTGAGGCATTATACTACAAGGCGGGAGATCGCAGATTTTATTCCCGATGAGGTAATTGGATTTTTTATTTTACCTAATCCTTCCAGCCGCACAGTGGCCCTGAGGTCGACTCAACCTCTAACGAATATGAGTACCGGGAAGTTTTCTGTGGGTAAAGTAAGGCCGGCGCCTAAGCCCGACAACCTCACAGCCTCGATATCTCACAACCCAGTGGGCCTACACGGCTCCTTAAAGGGACAACTTAAAAAATAGATTTTTGCGTTGTGAACTGGATTCATCTGCAACAAAAGAAAGTTCTTGTAAACATAATACGTAACAAAACTTCTTCAGTCAGAGGCTGGGAACTCCTTGACCAGTTTCCCACGAAAAATTGCACTCTATGGAATTGGTAATAATGAATTTATTTGGATTCGCTTAGTGGGGGGTGGAATCCAACTGGGTCCACCCGGCATGGCGGCCACTGATTGGCCTACTGTAGCCTACCCCGGGTGATTATGATGATGGAGAATTTGGTGGAATGAAGATTGGCAGGGGAAACCGAAGTACTCGGAGAAAACCTGCCCCAGCGCCACTTTGTTCACCAAAAATCCCACTTGACAAGACCCGGGCCGCCGCGGTGGGAAGCCAGCGACTAACCGCTTGAGTTATGGCGCGGCCTTTTTATATCGATAGTAACAAAGTTAAAATGCTTATGCCCAAGTGATATGGAACCAAACACACATAGAACCCGTATAATGAGGATGAAAATTGTTAATAAGTGAACACTGAAGCATTATAATTTATAATTGCTTACAGATCTATAATAATGAAATATAGCAATTATTATAGCTGTATTAATATGAGTTAGTAATTGATGATGACTGACCATAATATTTGTAATAGGCCATCGCTGATGGTAAATTCTTTGGGATCTAAATATTGATTATACTCCTACTTATGTTTCATAATAGTGATTGATGATAATTATTCATAATAATGATTAATGGTATGACTGAAATAAAAGTAAACATTTTACGAAGCAAAGAAAATTGAAAAGGATCTGCCCTACCGACGCATTCCCACACTGCTATGGCAGAATTAACAGCTGAATTCATTATAGACGCCGATGCAAAAACTTAGCACAGTAACACATTTATATTATAGTTATGTCTTGAGGCAAGTTCATCAGATGTATCCTGATGTGTCACAGGGCTGCTCCGAGACTTAAGCACAGTAAGTAAAAGTAAAGTAAAGCTATCCCTGTAACAGGCCGTGAAAGCCCATAGGGCTGTGAGACGTTGAGGCTCCCACATTATCTAGACAATCGGCCCAAAGATGACGGTAAGGTTGTCAGCCTTACGCGCCGGCCGCGCTTTACTCCCCAGGAAAATTATTTAATTAATTCCTGGTACTCATTTCTGTTAGAGGCTGAGTAGACCTCAAGGACATAGTGCGGCCGGAAAGATTAGGTAAATTGAAAAAAAAATTCAATGACCTCATCGGGGTTTGAACCCGCGAACTTCCGGCTTGTAGCATAGTGCCTCATATCTGTTTGGCAGAACAAAATGAAAGCTGTTCATTACTTCATTTGAAATCAGATTCTGTAACAGCAGAGTAGGAGGTTTCTCATGGATGAAAGCATGGCATTTGAATGCAGATATAGTGACAAGACTTGCTTATAAGTTATTTATCAGTCACCGAGATTATAAAGAACCGATATCTGTGATAAGGCAGGTTGAATGGCAGGAAACGTGGGAAAATTCGAAGGAAATCTGTCTTCGCCGATTTATATACATTGAGAATCCGAAATATAATAAACCGGTTTTCTACTATGAAACGGATATCCTGAACTAGTCACAAAACAAATTATCACTCCAATCTGTCAATCGGTTATTGTGTTAAGAAAGTCGATAGGTCTATTTTACAAAACGCTGTCATGACAGTCTATCAATCATAAGAACAGGTCTTGTTTGTTACTTCTTTAGTAATGTGTATCTGTCTATGGCTCTACAGCCCTTTGTTGGACCTTGGCCGCTTTTTCAGTTTCTTAAACGTATACACAGTCGGTAGGACTCCTTGGACGATGGATCAGCCCTTCGCAAGGCCGCTACCCACACACACGGACATCTATGCTTTCAGTGGGATTCGAACCCACGATCCCAGTGTTCGAGAGAGCGAAAACAGTTCATGCCTTAGACCGCGAGGCCACTGTGATCTGTCTTCTTTAATTTTAGCCTTGCTAAATTTAGTTCAGGAGACAGATGTTTTAATTTGTATATTTCTGTCTTGTGTGTCATTTTTATTTAAGAGAGATGCAAATAAATGCCGAGAAATGGCAATAAATGGCAAGAAACTGTATCCTCTTGAACATTATAAAATACAATTTAACTTCAGAAGAGAGGTATTCCTTATTTCAGAGCAACAGGTATCCTTAGTATAACCGACAGGAATAATCTCCAATTCCCTTAGCCGAATAATCGGCTAATATAAGTGATTATAGGATATTAATTATATTCCCTCAATGTTAAGAATTATCCTCACGTAATGTATATGTTTAGCCGGTCACGGTAGCCGAGCGGTCTAAGGCATGTACTGTATTCGCTCGCTTGGAAACCGGGATCGTGGGTTCGAATCTCACTCAGGGCATGGATGTTTATTTTGCGTCTGCGTTTTTGTACAGCTGACGAGCTGATCACCCGCCCAAGGAGTCCTACCGAATGTGTAAGATCTAGAAAAACCGAAGTGAACGGAGAAGTTCATGGAGGTAGGCCTAGGCCCACTGGGGCTGTAGTGCCAAGGAAAAAAATATATATGTTTCTTGTATGTGTAGCATGTCCGATGGATATTTTAGGGCATTGCAATTTTCAGTTATTGAACTCAGAGATTATTTCAGCAGTAACAGACCTGTCTATTTGTTTCTGTTTTGTATAATTTTTGTAAACACCTGGAAGAAAACTTGTACACTCTAGAAGTTGGCAAGAAGTCCCCCCGGAACATTATTACCCATCTACCAAACTACAATACAGCACATCGCAGGACACCGTAATTTTAATATTGGCGTCCGTGAAAACCCCAAATCACACATTTTTATATTTTATTTACAAGTTGTTTAATTTCTTAACTGAATAACTGCTTGATTTAAGAACACTGACTTCTGGAATATAACGCCATGTAGTTCGTTGAAAGTCATCCAAAGTTTCGGAGGAACGTGTAACCCTTAAGATGGAGGCGACATGTTCCTCCGAAACGTCAGTTGACTTTCAACGGAATACAGAGTGTTGTACCCCAGAAGATAGAACCCTTCATTACCAACGCTGTCAGAACCTCCATTCCTACACATTTGCTTTATTGATCACTAAATTTAGTTATAATATTTGTGTAATAAATTACACTTCTTTAACTCATAATCGCAATTCTAAAATATACATATATACTAATATAGGTCTATTACCAATTTTTATTTTTTCTTTCAGGTCATCTCGTGTCTGCGTTGGTTCGTGTCTGACGAGGGCAAGACTTTTTTTAGTTTCATGGCTTCAGCATGTAAGTAAGTGAACAATATATACTGATATATATAGTATATACTGATATACTAACAAAGAAGCACGCTGATCAGATTGGCTGAGTTCGACGTCTTCCTCACTATCACTGGGATCGTGGGTTCGAAACATACTCGGGGCAAGAATGTATGATGTTTTTCTTTCAATTTGTTTTGGCCTGTATAGGTAAAGGCTTTGTGACAGGCCGATCTCCCATCCAAGGAATCCTACTAAAAGTAAAAGAAAAGTTTTCCCTGTGCTTAACTAGTGCTCTAGTGCTTAACACTACAGCATGAAGGTGTACGGGGGAATGGTTGTATAGATACATGTTTTCTTGACGTAGGCACTAGATGGAGGTAAGTGGTCAGCTTCACGCCTCGGCCGCTTTACTCCATGGGAAAGAACGTCCGGTACCCATTGGAGAGGAAGTTTGGTGGACACCAGGGCCGGTCTGGACGACGTGGAGAAGAGAGAATTCTGACCCTACCGTGACTCGAACTCCGATCCCTCGGTCGTCCAGCCCCTAGCTAGACGCTATGCAGACTATGCTATCCCCAATGAGTTCTACCAAGTGTCTATATATAGGATTCGGAAACACGAGAAATAGGAGGTCTTGAACCGCCATGGTGTGTCGTGCCCCTCATGAGGAACAAGGAAGTAGTTAAGCACAGGGACAACTTTACTTACCGTTCAGGCGCTAGCTAGGGTCATATCCATCCATCCATGTATACAGACATATGCTTACCTGTGTGATTACGAACATACATACATACATACATACGAACATATACTACGTACATACATACATATATAAACACACACATACTACGTATATGCAGCGAGAGAGTCCGTATTCTACAATCAATTTTTCGTGTTCAGAGGGGCAGAAAGATTGTAAATCCGTCAATACTTCTAGATCGATTTTTTTTCATGATCTCAGTAGATTCTCACATGCACAACAGAAACAGATATTACACGATATAAACAAATATTTGTTATTATTTAACAGTTCCTTAAAGAAATTTTATTTTGAATTTCTTGTGAATTTGTGTCTTCAGAGGTGATATGTTGAAGCAAATACACTTATTAAATGTAATTGTAAATTCTCCATTCCACAGTTATAAGTATTAAGCAGAATATTATCTAAGGAATAAGTTATTTAAATAAATTCCAATATTACCTCACAATAAACGTACTGTGTTTCCATTTGAAAAACCAAAGTGCTCTGTAGAGAAACGGTAGCTATATATTCCGAGAATTATTTCAAACACATAGTACAATTTTGTGGCAAAATATAGATATTCTAAATGTTAAAACAGGTGGTAAATATAGTAGCCACTCGTTATTAAAACGTTAATCGAAATTTGTTTAATAATTTCTCGGACGAAATATAGTGGTACATAGGTGAGAAGTTAGAAATGACGAGTTCGTAGTAATCAGCTTATATTTGAATGCGTCAGATAATTTCTGTCTAAATTTGTCAGTTCCAGTTCTCAAAACGATATCGAAGCTGTTTCTCTGTATCCGGAAACTAATTTCTCCTGAATCCCTTCCTTCAACTGTCCATCATCATGTATTTTCCCGTTCTTCGCTTGCACTGTCTCCAGACAGGCTCAGCCTTTACTTTGAAATCATTAGCAGCTGGTACCCCTGCACTTTGTCACTGACATAAAGCCTCTCACCCCATAACATTCACATTAGCTTCTACCCTAAGGGAAAGATGTGTGTAAGCTTAGATTGAAGTAGTTGAGTAAGAGAATATTGAGACCTAAGAGAGGGAAAATAACAGGGAGCTGGAGGAAGTTGCGTAATTATGGGTTTCGTAATTTGTAGCGTCTCTCTTTACTTAATGTTATTATTGCCACGAAATAAGAACTAATGGGATGAACGAGAGAAGTCGGACATGTGGGGAAGATAAGGAATAGTAATATTATAAGTAGATGTTAAAGAAATAGGGTGCAATGAATGGACCGGATATACGTGGAGCAATACAGGGTTCAGTAGTAGACTCCTCTGTTCACGGTAGCAAGCTTCACATAGGTCGGGGAATTCTCAGATTAGCCCAGTGCCTATTGGACTCTTAAGAATGAATCTTGTCCAAGAAGTTACTGAATGTCCACTACAAATGTTAATTTCGAAATTCTACCTATAACATACAACATATTTATCGCCATCTTTCCCGACACCTCTCGCTAATAAAAAGGATTATAGTCTTTACCTTTACTTTATTATTATTATTATTATTATTATTAGAGGGTGTGGGTTTCCCCATGCACTTAGACCAGTTATTGGTCCATTATGCGTCCCCTTTAATTTCTACTGTCGCCATACCCTACCGGTACTGGTGCGTGCTATCAGCCCCGTTCAGCCAACGAGGTCGGCTGTCGGTACCTGATATTTCCCCCATCTACCAGAGGCATTGGAAACTAATTGGGCGGGAAATTGTTGCCTAATTTTGCTCAGAGGTCTCCTAGAGACATGAGGATCTTTTACGTTACCTTTACTTACTTTACTTTATAATTAGGGCCGCGCCATAGCTCAAGCGGTTACTCGCTGGCTTCCCACCCCGGCGGCCCGGGTTCGATTCCGGGTCTGGTCAAGTGGGATTTGTGGTGGACAAGGTGGCGCTGGGGCAGGTTTTCTCCGAGTACTTCGG
>NW_019725416.1:1156387-1197124 GCF_002891405.2 Cryptotermes secundus | reverse complement strand
GGCCACCCCCACAAACAAAAAAAAAAAAAAAGAAAACTTTACAATTAGCAATCTGGGGCAGATTACGGTTTCTTTAACGTCACTATTGTTACGTGAATCCAGGAGGTAGATCTTTGTCTCATGTGTAGTGTGACCGACAGCCTTGTCTATATGCCGCTCCTCATGAGAATGAAGCACGTTTCATATGACAACCATTCTGACCTCACAGACTCAGGGGAATTCCCAAATTCCCCACCAGCAACTATATATCATGTGTAAGGTGCGTAACCATATACAGGTTCATGTAACTTGATAATAACAGAGATTATTGTAAGAAAGTAACGTATAGGGGGGAGGGGGCTGTATGATCGCATGAATCATCAAGCTATATTAACATTTCATCCATTATAACATGATGGTTACACTTGCTATTGCTCTAATTGTGGGCCGTATATTTTCTTAAGTACTGGTAATTTTAAGTTAATGCCTGAACATTTAGATGAAATTGTGTGCAGACATGCAATGTTTTAAGTTTTTATGCTTTTACATAATATGTAAAGAATATTTCTCTTCGAAATTTTATACTATATATTTACCATACTGGAAATTACTAACAAAAAGGCAGTTAATTTTATTTATCATAATCTTAAACAAAGTGGTTGCATTTATGCACCGGAGTTAGGATTTTATCTTATTTTACATCACGTTTTTATGTGTGATTAAATGTCCTCATAATTGCTCCTTGAAAATCATTGTCCTAAACAAGTCCAAATTTTTCCGACTGTTAACCACAGTCTCTGCAGTCGAATTTCGGAATTCTACCCCAAAGTAAGTTTCCTTCTTACAATTTCGACATGCCGAAATATATTTTCATGTTTCGTAATCGAGCTTCGTAATTGCAACATCAGAGTTTATTATTTCATAAATATGCAATATTCAATTTTTTTTTATTGCTAGTGGGATGGGACTAAGTCCCTTGTACTGCGGCCACTTCTGGCCTATTGTACCAGCCCCAGATGATAGGTGAGGGTGATTGTGGAGCAGTTGGTGGAATGAAGATTGGCAAGGGAAACCGCAGTACTCGCAGAAACCCTACCCCAGCGCCACTTTGTCCACCACAACTCCCACTTGAACAGACCCGGAATCGAACCCGGGCCGCCGCGGTGGGAAACCAGCGACTAACCGCTTGAGCTATGACGCGGCCTAATATTCAATTAATATGATGTTTTATATGAGTAAAGCTTTATGTTGGATATTTACTAAGTTTCCAGTTGACTTTAATCGTCTTTTCAAAAATGTTCAGCAGTCTTCTGTCCTCAGATTTACATATTGCAATAACTGAACTAAGTGTAAACGGATCTTCTCTTTTATCTCTATAAATATTCATCAAAGCAAAATATATGCATGTCATTATACGCCTGATTATCATAAAATGTTAACGTGTCTGCCGTTGCCCAGAAACGACCCTGGTATATACGCCCATCTCGCGGTCGTTACATAGCAAATGCTATACACGCTGCAATATTTTATGTAAGATTTGAGGTTTTCACGGCAGTGACTATGAAGAAAGCAGTCTTCTGGGATGTGGCTCCGTGTAGATATTGTGTGAACAGACGTTTTGGAGGAACGTATCGCCTCCATCCATACGTTCGTCCGAAACATCGGTCAACACAATATCTACACGGCGCCACCTCCCAGAAGACTGCTTTCTTCAATATTTTATGTTTTTCTCATCTGTGCCGCGTGTGTGTGACACAATCCGTTGCCCAATTCATCGTCCTTAATTTGATCTCCCAATTAATGTTCGATGTAAAGACATTATTAAGCTCTTACTGATGAAAAAACGCAACACGTATGAATTTTAAAAATTTCATTTCATTTATTTGCGGCCTTTAAGAACGTTACCAGCATTCAGCTATGTAGTCAAATGATAGGATGATTTGTGGGTGATTCGTGTGTTGAGAAGGATGTGCAAGAAAGTGGCCACGGCCTAATTTGAGGTAATATCCCGGGAGACACCAGGAGTCACTGAGGAAACCCATGAGAAATCCCAGCCAAAACAGCCAGTCAATTGGCCAGTAATTGAAGATGGGACCTCCAGGAAAAATGACGAATTCTGCGTATAGGACCGCAACATATATCTGCATATTTGTACGTTGAAAGTAAACCGAAAGAACATACATTAAATGCCTCATACTCTGTCGTCATTTTTCCATGTATATTCTTTATAAAATAGGCTTTCCAGATATTATCTTCTAACTAAGAAACACGCTTTTCTTTCGTGGCCCAAAATATTATTCGATAATCAGGTTGAGCATGTAATAGGCCTTTATTTGTATGGCTGCGATAAACAATCATATGTCCTTGAATAATTCGAGACTATCATAATTTTGTGATCATTTTTTCTAGTCGAGATTTGGAAGGCGAATTTTGGTTTTCTAGAAATATCAAATTATGGTTTCTAGTTCCATATGATTGCACTAAATATGTCCTGCAATTAAGTTGATATGCTACTTTGCGTACTGTACCTGTTGCGACGTATAAGCGTTCCCAGATTTCTACTGTATTGCAATGAATTTTACTGGAAACAAGTAACTGTCGGCTTCAAGCCTTACAGTGTAAACACAAAGAATGTCTATTAGAGCCTATGATAGGTGGTATGCAGCCCGCTCAGATAAGAAATATTGAGCCTCCAACTCCGAAAGCCATATATTATCTGCCTCTTTGGTCTAGTAGTCAGCGTTCCTGGCTACAGATCCAAAGGTCCGGGTTCTATACCCGGGGTTACCAGACTTTTTTCTGGGAAGTAGTGGGTCTGGAACGGGGTCCACTCAGCCTCGTGATGATAATTGAGGAGCTATTTCGAGGAAATATCGGCTCCGGTCTAGAAAATCGAGATTAACGGCCGTGGGGATTCGTTGCGCTGACCACGCAACACCCTCTATCCGCTAAAGTTGGCTCTAACTTCGCCAACAAGCGGCGGTCGCTCGGTCGGTATAGTTGGCTTGCGGACTAAAATCACGGAGTTTGTTGTTTTTTTGGTTTGTTTAATATATTTATTATAAAAATCATATTTCTGTCATTTAAATATTACAAGCGAAACCGACGAAAGGGAAAGAATATTGTTAAGTGACCGGGTTTCCGTGACTAATAATTACTGGGTTACGGATTTGGACGAAGCTGATTTATTGGGTAAGTCGTTACAAGTACGATTAAAATCATTATAATCACTCTGATATGATTTCTTCCAGACGATGCGACCTGACTAGTCCATCGTCACTGACCTGACCTCACTTCTCTGACCTGTTCTTTCTCTCCTCTCTCCAGTCACTGACCTGATCTTCGCCCTGGGCTGATCTTATCTCTCTGAAGTAGGTTCTTGGAGTACTAAATAGCAGACACCTTGTCGAATTCACCTTGTCATACAAACGACTCTCTCATTGCTACAAGAATACTTGTTTACCTAGCCGTTGACTTGCAATGAACGCTGTTGTTGTCATGAAACTGCCTCAATCAATTCTTTACCAAGGAATTTCTAGCTGTTGACTAGTAATGGACGCTGATTGTCACGCACTGTCTTGACAATGCGTTACCTAGGCAGTGACACTTCTCTATGCAGTGGGTTCACCTGTCACAGTTTAGGTCAACAATTCAATTTTAATTAAATAAGAGTGTGTCTGAGACCTCCTATGCCCGAATGCCCCTCCCAGCCCCATGGCCCTGATGTCTACGATTAGAAACCAGTAACATATTAGTGAAAATGAACAGTGATTAACTCTGTATTTTGTAACTCTTGAGCCACCATCTGTTTTTCAGTCATAACTCTTAATAAATATGAACATGGCTTAGAGAAAGGTTTGCAACAAATTTTGTTTTGCAGTATTTCATTCATTTTAAACTCCTTCAAAGATAAGATTATGATGCAACGTTTCGGAAGAAGCTGAGTCACGTTAAGATGCCTATGGAGTTTATATTCACGTTTAATGCAGAGGTTGAGCACAAGTATTTCATAATTTTCATACCCACACACTGCATAGTTATTCACGACAGGAGGAGAAATAAAATGAAAGCCTTTTGGGAGATCTCATAATATAAAAATGGTTGACAAATGCGTTCCTCTTTTGTTTCGACATTTTATTTATCAACATAATAAAATAGCAGACAAATTGAATTAGTGAAATAATTTATTATACCGCTTCTGCATTAAATCCAATTCGCCCTCTCTTTCTGCTTGTTGCGTAAGGAGCTGTTGTAAATGATACTGCAGATACAAGGCAATGCTTCATTTACAGACTTGATTTCGTTGCCTTTTCTATCCGTGTACATTATCATACCCACGTACTAATAGACAGCAATATCCAAATAGCGTCACATAGACATCACAAACAAAGACGGATTTCTATTACTAATTTTTTAAAGTGATTACTTACCTCATTCCTCATGGAGCTGAGCCCTTCTTGAGGAGCCGCCAATTCTGCAGCTACTCAAGAATTTCTCAGCATTTTATGGAACCCGAAGGCTCAATACCGCGTTCACAAGAACCCTCCACTGGTCCATATCCTGAGCCACATCAATCCAATCCATACCATCCCATCCTATCTCTCTAAGATACCTTTTAATATTGTCCACCCACCTACGCCTTGATCTTCCCTGTGGTCTCTTTCCTTCTGGCTTTCCCACCAATATTCTATACGCATTCCTCGTTTTCCCCATTCGTGCTACATGCCCTGCCTACCTCATTCTCCTTGACTTGAAGCTTTGTGTTCATTTTCGTAACATAATTATTTTTTACGGTGAGGAGTTGTTAGCCCCACGCCCAACTCCCAACCCCCAAGCTGGAGGACCACCCCTTGTCGCCTGTCCGCGACTGCTTATTCAATATATTCACAGCTCCCCTCCAAAACTGTAGGGCGTCTCCTCCATCCGCAACCTGAGGACGTGCCATGCCATGGTAACAAGGGGCCCACCTAACATGGTTTTTAAGTGATATTAGACATAATTTTGATAATGAAGAGTAAGGAGTAACGCTTGTTATGTGTAGATTCTAAAGGGTTCTGACGATGGTGGATAACACACAGAATTACTGTTTTCTTTTCATTGTCGGGAATTCTCGGTAATAGAGACACGACGTTTCGGAAACTGGATCTGTTTCCGTCTTCATGTGAGAAATTAAGACACTCAGATGGTCCCCTCAGAAAGAGCTAATCTCAATCCAGTGATATTAAACGCTCTAGGCAAACAGTGGATGACCCACTAGAAAACAAATACGTACATCAAGGAGATGTACTCCTGCTTCGTGTTGTGAGTTTCACTCGCAAAATCTACTCAGTCTCACACCACAAGTTCCCACACACAGAGATCGGCTTTGTATCACCCCAAACAGCACCTCCCACTCTACCAGCTCAACCACGTCTTGGAGCTTAAACAGCGATAACCACGAAGATAACAGCGTGATATAAAAATCAATCAAAACGGTATGTAGAGAACAGCTTAGCTTTTTCTGGCTCACGTTTCACACTGAGCTGCACGGCATTAGTTCCGCCAGGCTGTCAGACCATGCGAGTGTACGAGTCTGGTCATACTTGTTAATTACAGGGCACTTGTTTCACGTCCGTCTTCAAGCTTTTATAGCTGCCTCATGCAGAAAGAAGTTACCAGAATGAAATTCTGACGAAAGTATAATTACAAGATAAAAATAACGTGTTGCTTCTCGCACAAATGTGATCAGTATGTGGCTGCACGTCTGATGTTATCATTATACTAATGAGTTATATGTAGGGCCTAATTATAACAGAGTTTTGCCGTTGAGAATGCCATACATTATCTGAAATACAACACAAGGATAAGCTAATTGTGTGCTGTGTCATAAACTCACATCCTGCATCCCCGTGTGTTGAGATTTTACTTACGTTACCCTTAATTGTGTAAGCCGGTGTAGCGTAGTCGGTATAACCGGCTGGACGACCAAGAGGTCAGAGTTCAAGTCCTGGTGGGGTCAAGAAATTTCTCTTCTCCAAGTCGTCCTGACCGGCTCTGGGGTCTTTCCAACCTCCTATCCAATGGGTACCGGGGGCTATTTTCCCGGGGGTAAAGGGCCCGGGGCGTGAAGCTGACCGCTCTCCTCCAACTAGTGCCGAGGTCAAGTAAATGTGGATCTATACACCCACTCCCCCATACGCCTTCATGATGTAGTGTTTAATGAGTTAAGCACAGGAATAACTTTGACTTTTATCCTTAATTATGATCAGGAAAAAAAGACTTTATCATGAAAACTCAACATAAGTTAATAATAAACTTATTTTGCATCTAAAGACTGCCCCATGGCTCAAGCGTTTAGTCGTTGGCTTCCCATCGCGGCGGCCCGGGTTCGATCTCGGGTCTAGTCAAGTGGGATTTGTGGTGGACTAAATAGTGCTGTGGCAGGTTTTCTCCGAGTACCTCCGTTTCCACTGCCAACCTTCATTCCACCAATTGGTACCCACTCACCATCATCTATCATCTGGGGCTGGTACAATACGCCAGACAGTTGGTGCAGTACGAAGAGGACTCAGTCTCACCCCCACTAAGAATAATTTTAAAAAAATTGAACCTACTTTTGAAGTTCTTTAACAGCATGAGTTAGAGCCATACAACTTCAAAAAGGAAACTTGGTGTGATCAAAGATTTGCAGAAAATTATATGGTAGCGGGTGTCACATATTTTACGATCCTATACTGTCTGTTGCCTGGAGCTAGGATAGCTCAGTCGATATAGCGACAGGCTACAGGCTGGACGGCCGGGGTTCGGTTCATGGAAGTGCAAGACATATATCTCTACTTTAGTGCTTCTAAGCGGCCTCAGGGAACAAGTCCTCTGAGAGGGACTTTAAGCCGTGGGTCCCGTGTCGTAGATTTACGGCACATAAAAGATCCTCATGTCTCTAGGAGACCTCTGAGCAAAATTAGGCAACAATTTCCCGCCCAAGTAGTTTCCAATGCCTGTGGTAGATGGGAGAAATATCAAGTACCGACGGCCGACCTCGTTGGCTGAACGAGGCTGATAGCACGCAACAGTACCGGTAGGGTATGGCGACAGTAGAAATTAAAGGGGGACGCACAATGGACCAATAACTGGTCTAAGTGCATGGGGAAATCCACCCACTCTAATAATAATAATAATAATAAATACTGCTTCTAACTATGGGGCACACCCAGCGTCTTGATTGGTATGGGTGGCCCTTTTCCCTGGATTCCACCAGGGAGGCGAGGGCCTGAATATAACCACGTATCTCCATCTAATGCCGAGGTCAAGAATAGTAGAGATACAACATGTCTTCCTCATATGTATTATATATATTGTGCTTAATTAATTAATAATAGTGGCTCTCGTCTGGTAGAACTAAGGATAACTAGGCAAAGCCTCAAACTAAGCACCAGTAATCCAACCGGGTTCCGAAAACAGTACCACTTGAATACATCTTCAGAATATTACCGCTACAACATCTGCTCGGTGAAAGTTGCTAGCTTATGAGAGACGCAGCCTATCAGCGCTTGCTACCTAAGCTACATGTACGTATAAGCATGGTATTACGTGTACGGTGATTATGTTGAGTAGGTAAATGCGGATAATACTTAATATTATATTTCAGCATTCTGTTGTATTGATGTGACACTCATTCACTCATTTACGTTTCCCATGCAACACAAACCGTTCAGTCTCTACTTTATTTTCAAATGTCATTAAAATCACATACAAGAGATACACACGCGATTAGTGAGAACTACACACGAAGGGGCATAAAGTGGATGTCGCAATATGAAAATGACGCTGAGAGAAGAGAGTGTTCATTCTCGAACAGACATATTTTAGTGAAAACGACGGGATACAATAACATTGGATGCACTGACATGCGAACTGCTGCAGTGCGGCCGTTTCAGTTGGTGAACAGTTGCATGAAGATTGTCTTGTAAAGCAGTAACACGTTACAATTTAATGTGATTTTAATGACCATGAAAAGTTTTTTTTTTATTTTGGGCACTACAGCCCCAGTGGGCCTAGGCCTACCTCCATGAACTCCATTCAATTCGGTTTTTCTAGATCTTACACATACGGTAGGACTCCTTGGGCGGGTGATCAGCTCGTAGCAAGGCCTCTCTACCTGTAGACAAACACAGAAAAACGCACACAAACATCCATGCCCTGAGTGGGATTCGAACCCACGATCCCGGCTTCCGAGCGAGCGAAGACAGTTCATGCCTTAGACCGCGCGGCTACCGCGACCGGCTTGTGTTGCTTTAGAGACGGAAAAAATTGAATGACGCTTGCTGATATTCAGTCCAAAAGCTTTTGTCTTCTCGCCTGCTATTAAAAAATGTAAAGATTCAAATGTACAAAATTTTAATTTCACCTGTAGTTGTGTATGGGTATGAAACTTGGCCTCTGGTGTTAAGAGAAGCGCATTGACTAAGAGTGTTTGAGTACAGAGTGCCAAGGAGAATATTTGGACTTACGAGAGATGGAATAAGAGGAGGCTGAGGAGAGCTGTGTAATGAGGAGCTTCACAACTGCTACTCTTTTTGAATGAAATTGGAACAGTTAAGCCGAGGATGATAAGATTAGCAGACCATGTAGCATGCATGGGAGGGAAGAAGAATGCATTACAGAGTTTTATTAGGAACTCCAGAAGGATTTCGTACATGTAAGTGGTAAGATAATATTAAAAATGCATCTTAGAGAAACAGGAGGGTTGGTATGGACTGGATTCGTCTAGCTCAGGATGAAGACCGGTAGCTGGCTTATCTGAACACGACAATGAATCTTCAGATTCCATAAAATGCTGTGAAATTCTTAAGTAGCTGAGCGAATGGTGGCTCCATGGAGTCAGTAACATTAGTGCTAATTCAGTTAGGCTATATGTATAAGCCCTTCATGTTTTCTTCTGTATATCCAAGACCAGTCTACTTCTTGATTCCTTACCATAATGTTTGTGGTTAAATTTTGTTCATAAGTTAGTGCTACTGATAATGGCTTTTCTCCTCCATAAATATATCTTTTGTAGTCAGCGCCATCGGAAAAAGCAAGTACAAAGACTACTGTTTGAAAAGATACTAATTCTCTGTATAATAAATCGCTTGAGGTTACAAGTCTAAATCATGGTCATCTTTTATTTTCAACAATTTAAGTGTGAATTCTGCATGTCATCGTGCTAACATGATGTATCCATCAAAGCCTGCACGCCCTTTCGCATTAGAGCAATAAATAACATGGCCTAGTCTTACAAAGGGGGCCACTGCTTCCTCCTCCTCCTCCTTGCCTCGAAAGCTCGAACAAGCATGGCGTTTTCTTCCCTTCCGACATCCAGACACCAACACATGTTAATTTTAGCTGTCACAACATCCGGAATGCAAATATTTCATCCTTAAACAAGATGGGGTATTTTTAACGTCTCATCAAATCAAAGTGATGGCTTGTAAGACATACGTGCACGAACAGTGAACTTGAAATGCTATGAAATTATTAATTGTTGTTACGTTTATTTCTCTCGCTCTTAATAACACTGTCAGTACTTTTGGTGATCGTGTTTATTTCTGAGCTCTTAAAGCCAAGTAATAACGCGTCAGCCTCATTTTTTGGAGGTACACAATTCGAGTCTAGGCTAAGAAATGTCTGTCACTCTCCTTTCTTCTGAGGAGAATGTTTGGAACTAAGAGGGATGAATTAATATGAGGTTGGAGAACACTGCACAGCGGCGCTTGATAACGTGTTCTGCTAGCCAAATAATATTAAAATGATCAAGTCAAGACGGATGGCGTGACCAGGACTTGTAGCCCTCATAGGAGAAAATTTCATAAAGGGTATTGGTAGGAGGACCTGAAGGAAAAAGCAACTAGGGAGACCTAGACGCAGACGGGAGGATAATATTGAAATGTATCTTAGATAAATAGGGTGATGGTATGAACTGGATTATTCTTGCTCAGAATAGAGACCTGTTGTGGACAAATTTGATCACTGTAAAGAACCTTTTAGTTCCCATAAAGTGCTAGGACTTTTGTAAATTGCTGAGGAACTGTTGGCTTCTCAAGAAGGACACGTCTCAGTGAAGTTAGTTTGTTGGTCGGTTAGTAAGTTGATTCTTTAGCACACCTCAAGCATTCCCATTGGTTCTTATGGTCAAATTATTGTCAATTTATGACACTTCGCCATTTGAGACTTTTCTTTAACATAACATGGCATAAATCGAGGGGAAGCTGTGCAAAGGAGAGATAACTTTTAAGATTATGAGTTATGTCTATTAACAATAGATTCTTTTTCGAAGTCGTGGAACTCTGTCTCTTGAAAGTGAAGAATGAAATTAGCGAGTCACTCAGTAAAACAAACAGTAATGATAAAGATTGGGAAGTAATCGACTGTATTATAGAGGCCTACGTCTTGTCTGACAGTAAGGCCTAAGTGTTGTTACGGACAGATGCTGGAGCCTGGGACAGGCTACTTGCGCAGAGCTCTCAACTCCATGAACTCTCGTCTAGTCTCTAGGCCTATGTATGTTTAACAAAAAATATTTTCAGTGAAAATAATTCGACGGTAGAGGGACAATATTTAAAAAAGAGTATTTTAACACAATTTTCGTAAGTCAAAGCACACTTATATTTATTAAGATTTTAACTCAACATTGACGTTGTTGATGACCCGAGAAGATTAAAACGAGTAGTTAAATCTGTTTAATATAATTATGGTTAGATATTTATTCCCGACGACTGAGAGAGGAATAAAATAATTTGCTTGAAAGCAAATCTTCAAAATAGTTCATGGATTTAGGTGTTTAAATTCTGAATCGGCTGCTTTGAATTTGTTATACTAAGCCTAGCTAGCGATATTTCCACTTATAAGATACTGAATTGTATTAAACAACAAAGAATTGAGCTATGTGAGTGCAATACAAATTATACTTGGGTTACTGTGTCTAAGTAAATTCCTAAGTACGAGTAAAGAATGTATGTTCATACAAAGGGAGTTTTAATGTAAGCCGTGCGTATGTTATAATATAAAACAGTCACTTCAAATTCTTTACAAAAGCCATCTGCTTTCTTCGTTCCAATTCACGTATTTTACCCTATGCTGCATTTTGACATGTAAGCCGTAAATATTCTGTTTGAAAAGAGAGAAGCTATTGATGATGGTATGGCATTGGTAGGATTATTACAATGGAGTGGTCTGTTTTAATACTATCAACGGTCCATAGATGGCTCTGGTCTCCACTTTCATACTTGATGTGCAGCTGCTACAAAGA
Source organism: Cryptotermes secundus (assembly GCF_002891405.2). Classification (NCBI taxonomy): domain Eukaryota; kingdom Metazoa; phylum Arthropoda; class Insecta; order Blattodea; family Kalotermitidae; genus Cryptotermes; species Cryptotermes secundus. The sequence goes on along the minus strand of NW_019725416.1, from coordinate 1,185,879 downwards.
GGCTTGTCGGACAAGCCAGCGGGGAGACCACTCAGTTTGTAGGTTAGCTGTCGAAGTAGACAAGGGAAATCTGTTTGTCGTTAACCTTGCTATCTGTATTTATACGTTAAGAGAAATCTGCGACTCACGCGCTCCGATAATAGCTTTAAACAAAGAACCTAACTAAATAAATAAACCTCAGTCACTTTTTTTCGAAACCTGTACCTTAAGATGTTCTTGCCATCAGCCCTTCACGTAAAACAAACCTCCAGTCGAACAATGTTTAGACTCAAAAGCAGAGTCTAGAAGTGTCATGCATTTGCACTGTGCATCTACCCTGCATGCACTTATTTCCAAAATTGATTGCTTCAAATTCAAAGTCAAAGTCTCGAAACTGAGAGAGTAAAATATAGTCAAGCGGCCTCCGTAGTCTAGAGGTAACGTTCCCACCTCATGACTCGTCGTACGCGGGTTCAAATACCCGGCGGAGGTCGTCGAAATTTTAAGGGCGGAAAATTTCAGGGAACAAGTCCTCCGGGAGGGACTTTAAGCCGTAGGTCCCGTGTCGTAGCTTTACGGCACGTAAAAGAACATCATATCCCCAAAGGGGATCACTGAGCCAAATTCCAGGACATTTCCCGCCCAACAATAGTCTCTAAGGCCTCTGATAGATGGGGGAAGCATTATAGACACCGCTAAGCAAGTGGCCGAACTCGCTTGCTCGGCGGGACTGATGGTACGCACCATTTATCGGTAAGGTACAGAGACTGGTAGAATATCATAGAGGGAAGCATAATAGATCAAACTGGTCGCGGTGCATGGGGAAACCCACCCTCTCTAAATAACTAACCAACTAAAATATGGTCGCGAATCCGACAAGACTCGGACCCGAGAATGACTGCGCTGCCGAGGACTAGCATCAATTCTAAACGACAGACACGTCCTCTCAACAGAGAAAGCGCCCCACATCAACAAATTCGCAATTGTCTGACAGTAATAAAAATCTGGTCTGCCTGACTGACCGTCGGTCGTAACATAAGATTTAGACTCAGACCCAAGTTTACAACCAGTCGGTTCGTCTTGACCCCAAGCCCCTTGAGGATCAAGAAGAGATATGTTTTTTTTTCTCCCCCCGCAACTGAACCCTTGCGGCCATAGTCCTTACGGAACACCCTCTCTGAAGAGACGATTGGTTTGTCCATTAAGAATAAGCTTGGTTTTTTGTCAAGTGTACGTCTGAATGCTTCAATTATTCAAACCTTGCTTAGGAAGTAAAGATTCACCACTCTCTGCCTGCCCGTTTTCAATTATCAGATATTCTAAGTCCTTTTTCTTATTCTTCCTTATAGCCAATTCCTATTCAGAAATGCCTTTTGAATGTATAAGAATGTTATAGTCAATGTGGATCTGAGTAGTTTGACAGGGGATCTGCTCAATCCCAAGGTCTCTTAACTACAAAACACAACACAAACATAGAAAGAAACAAATATGTATTTTTACCCCCGAATGGGACTGGAACCCACGATCCCAGTGTTAAAGCGGCCGAAAGCAGTAAGTACCTAAACAAAATGCTGTCACGTAGCTCTGTGTAGTTTAAGGTTTTGTCCACGGAGAAGGAGAATACAGAGGTCCGTATGGTTTCTGTAGTAAATAAGTACAGTACTTCTCTGGAAGATACACAGAAATCTAAGTTCACAAAACTCCTCTACCTCACGTCGCCTTCTTAATAAAAGTTAATTATTACCTCAGTCATGCCTGTGAACTGCAAAAGAAATAATACAAAGAAAAGGAAATTCTGGGAAGAACTAATGGCCTAATTTCTTTTGATACGACACGGGCAACATAGAAAACGACGCCTCCAAAAATCCTCCGTTGCACCTGGAAAGTCTTTAACGAGTTGTTACCTAGCAACGATAGGTGGGTACCTAGACACACGCTTCTAACAATTCTTGTGTTGTTGCCTGTATTCTCTGCCGGGGGACCATGTTTACTGAGCCGTTGCCTAGCAATGAAAGATGGATTCACATTACTGACCCTTTGGGTAGCAACGATAGGAGGGATACATATGCAAACTCACACACTGATGGGAGGGATTTATGAAGGACGCCGTTGAGATGGGCTCATGTGCCATGATATACGTACCAAGTTTCATACAGATTGCTTCGGACATTCAAAAGTTAGTAAGGGTAGTCACAGACCCACAGACAGCATGGATAACATAAGCCTACTATTATGATAAAAACACTCTTCAGGTCCTGCTGAAAGGAAAATATATATGTTCAATATGGTTAGGGTATATTGTGACTGAAATATTCAACAACTACGGAACCAATTTTGTTAATTTCACCTGGTAAACCCCTGGTGCTGAAAGAGTGTTNACTAGTTTGAGAAAGGTTTATTCTGCAGCGACAAATATAAACACCCATTATGAATGCACGATAGTAATAATAGTAAATAATACTAATAATATTTTTTCACAGCCCCCTTGGGCCCTGGTCTCTGATTTTCAGTTTCATTATTATTTTACAGACGGTAGGACTCCTTGGGCGAGGGACCAGCTCGTCGCAAGGCCTCTATCTAAGCACAGGACAACACAACACAGAATAGACGCATACACACACCAAATATCCATGCCCTGTGTGGGATTCGAACCCACGATCCCAGCATCCGAGTGATAGAAGACCGTGAGGCTACTGTGACCCTTTACATGTCCATTATTGAACTTGCTACTTTTAATATAAATATTATTTTTTTTATTGCTAATGGGGTGGGACTAAGTCCCTTGTACTGCGGCCACTTCTGGCCTATTGTACCGGCCCCAGATGATAGGTGAGGGTGATTGTGGAGCAATTGGTGGAATAAAGATCGGCAGGGGAAACCGAAGTACTCGGAGAAAACCTACCCCAGCGCCACTTTGTCCACCACAAATCCCACTTGACCAGACCCGGGATCGAACCCGGGCAGCCACGGTGGGAAGCCAGCGACTAACCGCTTGTGCTATGGCTCAAATTATGGACTAATATTTTCCATTGAAGGCTACAACATGTCTATTGTACTTTCAGTAGGCCTGGATCTTGAGCCTCAGCAAGTCAAGATAGCCACTCCGTTTATGAAACTCGAATATTCACTTCCGGTTTGGCAAGAATCCGAAAAGTTTAACTTTTTGAAATGTGAGTAAAAAATCGCGCTAAATTAAATTTCCCCGATAACAATTGATGATACTGAAAATGACAGATGCCGCGTCTGTTTTAAGCACTGCTGCAAAATGGTTCATTTATTTCTCTCCCCACGTGCGCTCTGCTAATATTGGTTAACGTCAGTTAGAATTTTATGAATGTTTGTAATAGTGTTTCCTTCTGACCTATCGCTCGAAATAGAATCATGTGACGTTAACGTGCATATAATATATAGCTTCCATCATGAATCTTTTCTTTTTGGCTTGTGTATTGGTATTAATCTGAAACCATTTTCATTTGCCACGATTCCTGTAGAAGAGTAAATTTACAGCTGCCAGCAGAATGAGCTAGTGAGCGGAAGGAATTGTCAGTAGGGCCGCTTTATGGGCATGTAGATGGACGGGTGGCCGGCATTTTCATTCGTCTGTTGTTACCAGACTATAACCATAGTTAATTACTGGGTAAAACTGTTAATGTTCTGAAGTCATAGGAATTTAACACGATTTTTTTGTTGTTGAAAAATATTAAATTATGCCTAAAGCTAAAGATTTAATGTCGAATTTTCTTAACGAGTTCTATTATTTTTGTTTTAAACACTTATCACAATTTGAGATAGGCTGCACTCTAATTAACTAACTCCATGTTGCTGAACACTTCTTGAGGAGCCACTAGTGCCTGAGTTATTCAGTAGTTTCCCAACATTTTATGGACTCCAAAGGTCCATTCCCGTGTTCACAAGGGCCCTCCACAGGTCCCTATCTAGAACCAGCTCAATCCAATCCATATCATTCCATTCTATCTCTCTAAGATACATTTTAATATTATTCTGTCACCTACGTCTAGGTCTTCCTACTAGTCTATTTCCTTCCGGCTTTCTCATAAGAATCCTATATGCATTCTTCTTCTCCCTGAAGGTGTGCTTTATGCAGATTGGAAAAAAAAAATTAATGCGATGCATATAGGCTGTTAGATGTTAGATCTTCGCTTCGCACACACGATAATAGGGCTGTTAGATGTTAGATCTTCGCTTCGCACACACGATAATAGGGCTGTTAGATGTTAGATCTTCGCTTCGCACACACGATAATAGGGCTGTTAGATGTTAGATCTCCGCTTCGCACACACGATAATAGGGCTGTTATATTTATAGTAGGACAAACTACCACTTTTCCTACTATGCATATTTCACGACAAACCACATTTAAAATTTACACGAAATTAAGTAGGCTTGTGTGTTCCACGGTTAGCTTTAACGGTTTCCATTTCTGTTGAACACTCGAACCTAATTTCGATTGTCGTACCGAGAAAGAAGATAAGCCTATGTCACGCAATTGATCAGGTTTACAGTGTTCATAAATGTTATTATACAAGTAGATTCCCCGGGGCTCAGGTAATAGAGTGGCTCGAGTAGCGACCTTGTTCCCATGGCTCGATTCCTTCCTCAGGTTTAAATTAATGGCTGAGTATGTACCCAATCTGTTCATGAAGAATGGGACAGCTCTCGTAACTGATTACAAATATTTCAGGTATACATTTTCCTTGTTCAAAATTATCCCACTGATTTAAAGTTTACCCATCCCTGTTCAACAACGACGTACAGACAAGGCAAACATCTTGTTAAGAGTACATGTTTGAGTTCATTTCCGGGTGCCACTCGGATTACAAGATCGTATCTTATATATATATATATATGAGTAGGGGGTAAGATATTATATGCATTTTCATCTTCCTGTCTACTCATTATCAAAGAGACCTGTAGAAAGAATAAAAAATATCTTCGACCGTGACAGGACTCGAACCTGCAATCTTCGGATCCGAAGTCCGACGCCTTATCCATTAGGCCACACGGTCAGTGAAAGGGAGGTTGTAAAGGAAAATATTTAAAGATGTAGTTTTAGAAAGCGTCCACCGAAGTTAAATAAATTTATAAATATTTTAGTAAGCATTGACACATCATAATAATTATAATTCGATAGTTATGGCCAAGAAATGCCCTCATTTTATAGAATTCCTAGTACAATTACCTTGTTTTCAAAATCTGGCCACATTTCCTGTCTTAAGCCAAATGAATCCAGTTCACATCCTCAGACCTTAATTCTTTGCGAGACATTTTCATTTTAGCATCCTATCTAAGTCTGCACCTATTCCTTCCAAGTACCTGCTTGAAAAAGAAAACTTCAGGACGAGTCAGGATCTTCAGGTCCTCGTAGTCAATGGAACTCAGTAATTGACACGTCTGTAATTACTTGAGACATACATTCGATATTGTTCACAGCTGTTTGCGACGAATAAGTCCTGTAAATTATTCCATTTCTCATAAAGAACACAGTGTTAATTTATATTTATAACATAATGGAGCTACATATTTGTGTGTCGTAAAGTAGAAAGTATTACTTTTTCAAGTCTAAGGGAAACAGTAATATTTCGATAAACTGCTATAATGGCTTTACAGCCCTTTATTGGACCCTGGCTGCTTCTTCAGTCTCGTAATTTTACATAGAATTGGTAGGACTCCTTGGTCGGGGGATCAGCCCGTCGCAAGGCTGTTACCTATACACAGAATAAACGCACACAGATATTCATGTCTCGACTGGGATTCGAACCAACGACCATAGTGTTCGAGCGGGCGAAGACAGTTCATGTCATAGACAGCGCGGCCACTAGTATATACTAGTCCTGTTTAAAATAATATCGTATTTACGTATGTATAGGCCGCAGCACAATTTTCAGACAGAAATTATAGAAAAAATAATTTTCTTGGAATATTATTTCAGGAGTAGAACATCCTGTATTACTAATTATGAATATATTTTTTTTTTAAATTAAGTGTGATTTCGAATATTTCGAATATAAGCCGCACCCCAGTTTTCCTCTTGAATTTTTGGCAAAAAATGTGCGGCCTATACATGCGTAAATACGGTATGTTGTCATCTGTATTAGTGACTAATAACGCGGGTTTCGATTGCCGAATCGATTTATTGGATATTCGCAAGTCGTAACTACAATTAATTATAACACTCCAAGGATTACGTTAACTATAACACATAAACAACATCTTCAACGCCTGCTTACATTAGTCGTTGCTAGGTAACAGATCTCAACAATGGCTATTCCTCTACAAGATTTTCCCTATCCGTTTCCTGGCAACGGATTTTAACACAGGAACTATATAACTATCACACTCAAGATATCACTGCACTACAGCCACGCTAAGTCTTCACGGGCTGACTTCTAATTCTTCTTCGACTACGAACTTCCCGTGGCTGTCTCCTACCGACAACTGAACTTGTAGCGCCAATTGTCGTCGAGATTCTTCTATTTTTGCTTGGGCATTCGTTGCCGCGATAATGATTTTAGAGAACCGTTTCCTAGCAGTGAAGGCGGATACACATATAGGCACACACTGATGGAAGCGATTCATGGAGTACGCAGTTGAGATGGGCTCAAGTACCATGACATACATAACTAGTTCCATGAAGATTGTTTCAGGCATTCGAAAGTTAATAGAGGGGATACACAGACACACAGACAGTATGGAAATCGCGTAAGCCTATTTTATTTATTTTTGAAAATAAGGAAATTAGACTAAAAATAAACGTTAACATTGAAAGTAACTATAGAATAATAACATTAATAAGGTAGTTCGAATTTAACGTTTCACTGATGAAAGTTACTCCCAGCCACCTTTGGAACATGGGTGCAACGTATTGAAATGCCGGGGCACGCGGTAGTGTAGTTAGTTGAGGCACTATGCTACAAGCCGGAAGGTAGCGGGTTTCATTCCCGATGAGGCTATTGAATTTTTCAACTGACCTAATCGTTCCAGCCGCACTATGGCCTTTGGGTCGACTCAGCCTCTAACAGAAATGAGTACCAGGAATCTTCCTGGGGATAAAGGGCGGCCGGTGCGTAAGGCTGAAAACCTCGCCGCCATTTGTGAGGCGATTATCTAGAAAATGTAGGAGCCTCGACGTCTCACAATCCTATGGACCTCCACCTCGCACATGAAACATTTCGTTTCGTATCAGCTGTTCCACAAGTTACATGCCTAAACACTAGGCTATTTAAATATTCATCAAAATAAAACTTTAGAGTAACTGCAGCAAAAATTAAAGTATTTTTAATTAGGACCAGCGTTGTTTTGACAAGTGACGCATAATCCAGAATTCCTGTTGAAGAAGGCCTGTGCTCATTTCATGTAATTTCTATCCACATCTCGGATAAAACGAATCAAGTGCGTCACATCATTCATACAGGGGCCTGCAAGTAAACTTGTTTCCTGTTATTATGTTTTATTATTCTTTCATTAATTACCTTCATGCAGGCGTCTAATTAGGGTCCTGCTTCTGATGAAGTTTAAATAATGCATTACGCTGAAGTGGCTCCAAATGGTATATAAACTGTTACAAATTTCATGAAGCTCTTACGGATCCTGAACGCACTTCTGAACTCACAGTGTTCCCAGAGGTCCCATTAATTATTTAACTCTTCTAGGTCTGAAGGTATTAAGACCTCTTAAAATCAAAAGGAATGCTTTATTTTGCTCATACTTCCCTAATAGGACTGAATGGGGAAAAGTGACATCTTAAAGTAAAATAAACATTTAAATTCTATGCCAATTGAATTTTACTTGGAAAATTCAATGGGATGAATATTAAATTGCCGGTCACGATAGCCGAGCGGTCTAAAGCATGTACTGTCTTCCCTCGCTCGGAAGCCGGGATCGTGGGTTCGAATCCCACACAAACCATGGATGTTCTGTGTGTGTATGCGTTTATTCTGTTTGTGTTGTCCTGTGTTTAGGTAGAGGCCTTGCGACGAGCTGATCAGCTCCAATGCTGGAGCGAAGTGGATGAACATTAAGTTCATGTATGCGCATTCCTGTATACTTCTGGGAATATAAGCTTCTATGTAGACTGACAGAAGTGCTTAGTATTAGAAAAGGGTCTTAAGTATCCTACGAACTTAGACTGAAGCTACTTAATTTAACTCGACCGTGAAATTAATAGATTTATACAGGCTCATTTATACAGGGAAAATAAAAACATAAAGTACTTGAAAAATTAATGTGAAATGGCAACATGAATTCATGTACTTTAAACGATAAAGAAATTCCTTAATTTCACAATGTTTTTACATTTATAAATTACATTCTTATCAGTTCTGAACTCAAAAATAAAGTTCAAGGTCATGTTTAATAACCCTAGGTTACATAGATCTGATCTGCTTCTATAGAATACAAAAATGAATATGAAATGCCATGACGCATGTTAATATTGTAGCAAAGGGAAACGTTATATTCTTATACACGGCATTTGAAGATTTCTTGCATGGTACTGCATTACTAACCCGTAACGACAAGTTCCAAAATTTTGTCTAAGATGGTCCAAAAAAGTGGCGACTTTGAGGAGCCTGTTGCATTTCTGGTGCACATTAAGCAAGCAGTGACAATAGGCATACTAGTTTTTCCGTTGTTCATCAGAACAAACATCCACTAAAGACAATATTATTATTGATTGGTTTGCTAGTTATAGGTTGTATTCCCGATAGACCTGTAATAGTATTCAGCTGTAACATCAGTGATTGTTAGATCGGTATGCTTGTAGCTTTTAACATGTAAAAATATTTTATACAATATTTTTAAACATGTTTCTAGAAAATCGAGATTAACGGCCATGGGAATCCGTTGGGCTGACCACACGACATCCTCTATCCGCTAAAGTTGGCACTAAATTCTCCAACAAGCGGCGGTCGCTCGGTCGGTATAGTTCGCTGGCGGACTCAAGCCAAGGAGTTTGTTGTTGTTTTTGTTTGTTTATGATATACTACTATATTTCTCGCGTCAAACTATAAATTTCGTCATTTATAGCTATCGGACAGTTAAGCATGTCTTTCGTAAAGTAGATATGTTATTGTCGTAAAAATATAAAGGCTTTGAATAAAGTTGGGTCGCCCGAAAGTTTATCAGTTTACAGCGTTTCGGATTAGGATATTGCGCGCCAATATTGTCGCTCCCAACGTACGCGTTTTCGAGAACGTGTAATTTGTATCAGGGCTGATAGAAAGTTGAAACTGTGGAGGAAATCTGACCTCCAGTAGTTTGGCGTCCATGCACATTTTATAAAATATTCATTTATTCCCTGAAACGTTATTATTGTGGGAAGCCACATGTAGACATACATACGTGATCAGTCACGACGCAGGACCTAGCCTATGTACACATACAGTACGGCAATTTGATCTTCTCAGAGCCGTAGTTATGCAGAGACCTGTCTTCTGCTCTATAACGCCCGGTTATATGATGGAAGTCGGTCTTTGTTTCGGAGAATGTGTCTCGCTTTCTTCTTTGGACTCGAAGAATAGACCAAGCAAGTAGCTGCCTGTTTCATTGTGGTTTCTTCCTTACAATATTCTTCGACCCTGAAAATGGAAGTGATATGTTCCTCCGAAACTTCAACTGATTCTCAACGGACTACACAGAGTTATGTTCTAGACAATAGAACTTTGAAATACGCCAATATATTCTTATACAATATGGCATGGCTTCTAAAAGAAATAAGGATTCCAGTTCAGAAATGTTGTACAACCCTGACATTGACAATAGTGAGGCAGTACTGAAGGGAGGCTGAGGTATGAAGTGCAACGTTGTTTCTCAGCTGGAATCAATAAGCACTACAATACCGGGCCTCCTGCTGTATCTTGTAGTGTCGTGGATTGAGGTGATGTCTTGTTTAGATGCTCGAATCTTGCCCATAGGTAAAAGTTAAGTTGTCCTTATGCCTAACTAAGTAAACATTACGACATGAAGGCGCATGGGGAGGGGATCCACATTTTCTTGACCTCGGTACTAGATGAAGGTGAGTGATCAGCTTCATGCCCAGGCCGCTTTACCCCCGAGGAAATACCCCACGGTACCCATTCGAAAGGAAGTTGGGTGGACCTCAGAGCCGGTCTTGACGACGTGGAGAAGAGAAATTTCTTGAAACTACCGGGACCCCTCTTGCCCCATAGAAAGATCGAATTTATGAAGTACAGTGAAACAAAAAATGTTTAACAACGGAACACCTGATAGAAGTGTTGGTCCTCGTTTATTTTTTACCTGATATTATTGCCTGCAAATCTTTCATAATTTTTGCATTCGTGTCTTTGTTTAACGCCCAAGCAATTCTATGGAAGAAAGTAAAAGAATGTATAAAACTGTCCTTTGCGGAATGGCATTTTATGTTTTAAATTGACAAGGCATGCAACCCGGAAGATATTTATTAAAATTTAAATGCTGTCTATGTATTTAAATTACCCAATACAAACAGACTTTTAGATATTGTCATCGTTGTAAATTATATCATTCTTATGGGAACATTTCAGGATTATTTCTTATGTCATTGACTTATGTTAATTAATTTAAATTATTGCTTTCTTAACTTACATCCCATTATATCTGTAAACCACCTCATGAAAGGGCTATTTGGACTTTAATATCTCTGTTTTTAGTGTTTTATACCCTTCCATTAGGCTCACATAGGATCATGTTTCAGTTCTATATATTATCTTACAAGTAACCCTAAACTGAATTCGAAAGGAGTCCTTGCTGACACTTCTCCAGTATACAGACAGATAGGGTCCAGTGGAAGGCGCCTATGAACAAGGTAGGGAAACTCTGGCGTCCTTAAAACGTAGAGGTTTCGTGAACATCTAAGAGCTTGGAACCTCTCATTCATCCATCAGTAATCTGTCAGACGACAGGTCCACAGTCTCTTCCAAAACAGTTCCTCCACTTAATGCGATCTTCTGTTTTTGGAAAGAGACTATCCAGGAAAAGTGATAATGTGGTAGTTTTTCCATTTGCTTTCCACATCGCAGTACAGCAGCCGTTCAAACCACTCTGGTCACGCCTGTTGCTATACGAACTTGAACCATCTCGAGCATCATTTGCTCTGTGCTTCAAGTCGCTGCTGATGACGCTGCTTCCGGCATCAGTTTTTGGTGTCTCTCTTCGTCTGACCTGTCCAGCAAGGGAGGCCCTGCCAGTAGCTACGCTACCGCTGGTATAGCTCTCAGGGTCCGGAACCTCTCATAGGATTAGTTTCTTTTCTTCGAATGTTAGACAGTAGGGTCTTCTGGGATGTTACTCTGTGTAGTCTGGTAGAAGTCTACGGAAGTTTATGAGAGAGCTGCTTCCTTCTCTCTGACGGCTTGCTTGGCCTTTCCTTAGGCCCTGAAAATAGAAATATTACCTTCTCCCGCAGCATCAACAAACGTCTACTCCAAAACTTGGTGTCACATTCTAGAATATACTAAGTCCATTCTTCGTGGACAAGAACGTGAGAACCTCAAATGCAGTGGTGTAATGGTTGTAGGTAACAGAATAGTGAGATATAGGGACCATTGAAGGGCTCTTGTGAACACGGTAATGAACTTTCGGTTTCCACAAAATGCTGGGAAGTGCTTGAGTAGCTGCACAATTGGCGCCTCCTCAAGAAGTGCTCAGCTCCATGGGTGAGTCAGTGGATGAGATACATGCCTAAGAAACACGAATATTTACATTCCAACGGGGCTCGAACCTGCAGCTCCAAGAAGACGGCTCTCAACGCTAACATCAATTTTATAAATTCTAATCCATATTTTCTTCCTGTAACATAACTTTTAAGATTGCTTTTTATTTTCCGAACCAGGACCTACTCCAACACCCTTAGGGTCTTTTTCGTTAACACATAATTCCCTCTTGAAAAGAACACGCGTTAGAAGATGAAATGCTATTGTAATTTTATGATTTATGGAAGGCGTGGCGCATCTTCTTTGTTCTAACGATAGGCAGAGAAGTCAGATATCGTGTATCTTGCGTGTGCGTTGAACATAAGGAGTAGCTGCTACTTATACGAGGGGGCACCAACCTGTGTTTCAACCGGCACCACGTCGATAAACCCTGCAAGAGCGTTCAGATCAAACGCGTATGTTTTATTTTTAGCTTGTTACAATAAAAAAAATATAAATTCCTATGTCTGCTTTAGGCCAAACTGCTTATATATTTCAGTGTTACAGTCAAATCAGGGGAAAATATTGACTTATATTAAGCCAGTTTGATTTAATCACTAACTGTTTTACTTACAAGCCTAAGCCCAAAACAAACATAAGTTATTATTAGTGTGTATTTATTCATGTTGGGGGCACGCCGTAGCGTAGTTGGTTGAGGCACTATGCTAGAAGTTGGAAGGTTTGCGGTTTCGAGTTCCGATGAGGTAGATTTCTTCAATATACCTAATCCTTCCAGCCCTCTATGGCCCTGGTGTCGATTCAGCCTCTAACAGAAACGAGTACCAGGAATCTTCCTGGTGGGTAAAAGGCGGCCGGCGTGTAAGGCTGACAACCTTACCGCCATCTGTGAGCCGATTTTCTAGAAGATGTGAGAGCCTCAACTTCTCACAACCCTAGGGGCCTCCATGGCCTCTTACAGGGATAGTTTTACCTTTTATTTAATCATGTTATTTAAAGATACTGTGTTAGATGCTGATGTTAAGAAGCGTCAAATCATTTCGAAAAGTGATGATAATCTCTGGTGATTTGGAAACAATGAAGCAGGAAGAGACCATGGCATATTTAAAAACACTGTCTCGGCTTTCATCTGGAAGATTAGAGAAAATTATGAGGAGGATGTTACCCCCTTCTAGTAATTAAATAGCATTTTTTTTCTCGTGGGATGAGACTGAGTCCACTGCAGTCACTCTATGGCCTATTGTACCAGCCCCAGATGATAGATGGTGATTGTGGAGCAGTCGGTGGAATTAGAATTGTTAAGGGAAACCGAAGTACTTTGTCCACCGCAAATCCCACATGAGCTGACCCGGCCTTGAACCCGAGCCACCGCGGTATTCAAGTAACATAACTCCAAGCCTGACACAATCTGTTCTTAACTATAGATCCTACAGCAGTGCAGCCAGATTTACTGCGCATGCGTGGCTCAGTGACACAACACTTTTATTTCCGTTGCTTTGTAGTGAAAGAATCATTTTTTTCGAATCTCAGCGAGGAAAACGAGTATTTTATATCTGGGTATTCTTTTCTTATTTTTCTTTGTCTTTCCAGGCAATTTCCGGAGTGATAACAGAAAGAAATAATTCTAACATAGAGCTTTAGCCTCCATTCAAAAGGATGTAGTTCTTTGTCGCTCCTTACGTCATAGTCAGGCCTATGTGACAGATCATAATCTCCCTTAGAGCCTATCAAAATGGTGGATATTTTATTCAGCATCAAGATTTAAATTAAATCTTTTTAAATTTGTCACTGCATTATATGTTTCGGCCCTACTCGGCCATCATCAGGTGCGTTAAAATTCGGGAGAACCTCTGTGCCTTCCGCTTTACTGTAGTCCCTGTTTTCATATTTACAGTGTTTTTAAATGAGGCCAGTGGCGTTCCTCCTTCGCTGCCATACATGTTGTCTCTATAGTGTGTAATGACAAATTGTGTTAGTATTTTCGTTTCATGGGATACCTTTGCATTTTGTACGCTAAACAAAACTGAAAATAATTTTTAATGCCAAATGAAACAGGATGCTAAAGTACAAAATTTGATTCAGTCTTTCTTTTATACATTTTGAATGTTATTTGAGTAACTACTGTAGTAGGCTTGCAAGGCAGAAACCCGCTTGCTACTCCAGCGCCAAACGTTAATCAGCTTAGAGCAATTAATCGGCCGGTTAAAGAATAATAGGGACGTAGATTACTTAAAAAAATGACATTTATATTATCAAGGGTATTAGTGATTATAGACGGGGTTTTAGATTGGACGATTGGATTTATTGCGCCTTATACATTCCCAACTCGATACTGAAACATTCTTCATTAGTCGTATCCTGGCAACGGATTTATAGGTCTCACTGTAACTTCAAATCACATATGGAGTCTTCTTTTCGCAGACTAATTCCTTTCTTGCTAGTATTCTGCAACAGACAATTCCGTAGGCTCGATTCAGTTCAATTCCAAGTTCATATCCCGGCAGGCTGACGTCTCGAAACTCGACTCTTCACTCTCGACTGCTGTTGTGTACTGCCGCACACTTCCTTATAACCTCTTTGCAAGGACCTCACGGAAAACACAGCCTCTATTGTTACGGAGGCGTGCGCGTTGTCTCTCGCGGGAATGTGTTTACCGAGTAGTTGCCTAGTAGTTGCCTAGCAGTTGCTATACACGTTACAATGTTTATGTTATAGCCTACATTGCCGGTTACGTTTCAAGTACAACACTTCTTCACATTCGCAAAATCTGTGAGTTTCTTTCTAGATTCAATTCACGAAAAACCTTACTGTTTGTTATTCTGTTTATTTACTGATTTCAAATTCAAACTATTCCATTAATAAAACCATTTTTAATATTTGTACGCGTTTTTATGCTACACTTTGCTTAGAATAATAGTCGGAGATGTGCCCACCTGACATCAAAGTCTGACATGAGACCTAAATTTATTTTTCATTTCAGTGAGACGATGGTGTTCTCTTTAACGATGAGGATCAGACATTTGAGCACACGGTAGGCTAACTCTTACCTTAGACGTAAGCCATATACGTGGTGAGGTAGATAGATTTTAATATTCATGTAACCCACCGTTAAATATTTATATCTTCAATTTGGCTGGTATTGATTGATGAATGTGTTTTTAGCCTGTGGCTAACTTTAGACGTGAAACCCTTTTTTAGAGTTTAAGAAGTATTCATCCTGTACAGCTATTTCTGTACCGTTTTATTCTTTTTTGTCTTTAGCCAATTTTCTTCTTTTATTTAGTTGATGAAGCAGATGTATATTTAAGACACTTAGGGAAAACTGGATCTAACATTTAACCCATTCTGTCACAGGCAGTCTATTTGAGTTTATCTGTCGTAGTAAAAACCTAAAATTTATAAATTTGTGTGTATGCTTAACTAATTAAACACTACCCCATGAAGACGTATGGGAGAGTTGATGTATAGATCTACATTTCCTTGACCTCGGCACTAGTCGAAGTTGAATGGTCAGAATCATGCTCCGGCCGTTTTACCTCGCAGAAAAATCCCACTGTAACCATTGGATTGGAGATTGGGTGGGCCCCAGACGCTGCCCGGACGTCATGGAGAAGAAAAATTTATTGCCCCTACCGAAATTCAAACTCCAAACCATCGGTCGTCCAGCTCGTAGCCAGTCGTTATACCGACTGAGCTATCCCGGCTCCTTAGCAGTAAAAATCCTACATTCGCAAAATATGTTAACTGTATTTTCACAGCTGTGAAGGTACATACTTTCTATCTGTGGGTTAAGAAACCGTGTAGTTTAGAAACTAGGTGCTAACATTTCCGTTTAAAAAGCTGAAGTAACAAGACGGCTGAGAAAACTGTGTATTGAGGAATTTTATAATTCGTAGGCCTATATTTATAAAATATTTTTAGGGTGATAAGACAAGGTAAGGTCAGATGGATGAAGTATGTAACACACATGGGACAGATGAGAAATGCATACAAAATTTTTGTCTAAATGCCTAAATGGAAGTGATTTTGAGAGAGTCCTAAAATATATGACAGTGTAATAGTTGGCACTAAACTTCGCCGACAATCAGCGGTCTCTCGGTCGATATAGCTCGCTTGCGGACTAAAATTACGGAGTTTGTTTGTTTTTTGTTTGTAATATTACAAGAAATTCTTGGTATACCTAATCGCGTGCTTTCTCGTGATACAGCATAGAGGAAGAAGAAAGAAATTGGGGGAAATACGCGGACACACTGACAACAAGACACATTAGATACATTTTATTTTTTACTATAGGATTCTGACGATGGTGTATAACACACTGATATATTGGGTTTCTGGACTTTATCCATCGTCCTAGTTTTTAAGATAACAAATAAAAACACAACGTTTCGGAAACTGGATCTGTTTCGGTCCTCAGGTGAAGGAAAAGGGGAACACTTATTCTGTTGGGTCCGTTAGAAAGAGCTAGCTAGCTAACGGACCCAACAGAATAGGTGTTTACCTTTTCCTTCACCTGAGGACCGAAACAGATCCAGTTTCCGAAACGTCGTGTTTTTATTTGTTACCTTAAAAACTAGGACGATGGATAAAGTCCAGAAACCCAATATATCAGTATTTTATTTTTTGAAAATAATGAAAGTAGGCTAAAAATGGATCTTGAAACAGTATTATACCAGGATGTGGACTGGTTTTATTCGACTCAAAATAGGGACCAGTGGAGTGCTATTGTGAATATGGTAATAAGCACCGGGCTCCATGAGAGGGCGATAATTTCTTGACAAGCTGAACAAGTAATGGCTTTTCATGAAGGAATCTTCTCTCACACACGGTCACAGCCCCAAGGTCGATACTTACAGTGAACAGGCCGAAGTGCGACTGGCGTACCGGCGTGAGCGGCTGAAGCAAAGAACTGAACCCGAGTACCACTTCGACTCGCAATATTTAGTAGGTACGCGGGTGAATGAGCTTGATGACTGAATGGATATAAGGATACTGGTAGCACAGTATGGGTCCTTCGTTTTGTGCAAGCTTCATTCTAATAGAATTTAAAAGGAAATGGTCTATTGTAAAAATCCGAAAAGAATGGATATTTCTTTTTAAAAAATAAAGTTGTTAATCACAGTGGCCGCGCCGACTAAGACATGAACTGTCTTCGCTCACTCGAACTCCCGGATCGTGGGTTCGAATCCCACTTAAGGCATGGATGTATGTATTGTGTGAGTTTATTCTGTCTTTGTGTTGTTCTGTGTGTAGGTAACGGCCTTGCGACGGGCTAATGCCAATCCAAGGAGTCCTACCGACTGTGTATAAAAGTAAAGTTGTTCCTGTACTTAATTCATTCAGCACTACGCCATGAAGTCGTATGGGGGAGTCGATGTATAGGTCCACATTTTCTTGACTTCGGCACTAGCTGGAGGTGAATGGTCAGCTTCACGCCCCTGCCGCTTTACCCCCGGGGAAAGAACACCCGGTAACCATGGGATAGGAGGTTGGATTGACCCCAGAATTGACGACGTATACAAAAGAAAATTCTTGACCTACCGGGACTCGAACTCCGATACCTCGGTCGTCTGCCCCGTAGCCAGTCTTCGTAATAAATAAAATTATACAAATGCTAAACTAGGACATAATTTAATTTTAACTTGAAATATAATTTAATGTCTGCATATAATATTGTTTTACGAAATAACCCTTCAACTTTAGGTAATTTAGAAAGTTACTGAAAATGCGAAAAACCATATTATTGCCTTCAGAACGTGGATGGTTAGCGGATGCCTAGCTACGTAACTATAATTTTTTCCCTTACAAGTTACAAGCTCAAAACATAATTATTTTTCAACTGTAAAATTGAATAGCCGTATTTGTAATAACTTCCAAGTTTTCTCATCGCTAGCTAATTCATCCATTCACTCATGAAGCTGAGCTCTTCTTGAGAAACCACCAATTCTGCAGCTACTCAAGAACTTCCCTGCGTTTTATGGAACCCTAAGGTTCATTACCGTGTTCACTAGAGCCCTCCACTGGTCCCTATCCTGAGCCAGATGGATCCAGTCCATATCTAAACCCCATGTCCAACCTCCAAGCTGGAGGGCAACCCCTTATTGGCTGTCCGCGACTGTTTATTCAGTATATTCGCAGCTACCCTCCATCCCGGACCTGAGGACGCGCCATGCCGTGGAGACAAGGGACCCACCTAACATGGCACCTCCAGATAATGTTTCGCGTTGTATGAAAGTTAAATAATGTGTAATGAACAAAGCCTAGATTTACAGACGGGCCCTCTGTAGCTGGAGGGATGTTTTCCCAGAACAGGGCGCTCTGTATATATTACATTAGGTTAATAGGTAGTTACTTGGAAGACGCTTTGACAGTGACTTAAAAAATATGAAAACATACAGATATGTGATATTATACTTGTAACGTATGCACATGTTTATGAAATGTACTCAGAATCAGTGGGTTTTCGGTCTTCGTTCGTCGTCCGGTATTCTAGAAACTACGGAATGCAACGTTTCGAAATCTGGATCTGTTTCCTTCCTCAGGTGAGAAGGAGATACCTGTGATCGAGGTTAGCTCTTCCTAAGGGACCCAACAGAGTAGATATCTCCCCCTCACCTGAGAAGTGATACAGATCCAGTTTCCGAAACGTCGTGTTCTCTGGTTTCTAGAATACCGTACGATGTCCAAAGCGCAGTAATTCTGAGTGTTACACACCATCGTCAGCACCCTTTAGAACCTACTTACAAAATTAAGTTACATAGTTTAACGTCCGGCATAGTCAAGCTTTTATAGGGCTATGTTGCTTTCACTTTTCCTGAATTTTATTGTTTTTTTTTCCGGAATTTTGTTCTCACTATATTTAGTGGCGCGATTTTGGGCGGTATATTCACGAAAAGTTACAGTGTTATCACAGAAATACATGGAAAAATAATTAGGCTTCATCTTTGTTCAGAGAGGAATAACTAAACCTTACGAAACTGATGCGGATGAATATTATTAATTAGATTATAATTTTTACCCACATGGGATACAGTTGTAAATATTCTGTTGGAGGCCAGAACTCTCTACCTGTTAGCCCCCTAGCTCACACTCATCAATATTCTTACATAATCGCCCAACACTGTACAGCAGGTTCTCTCTGGCGAATTGTTCTGCGAAACTCTGGCAAAAGTGCGTGGTCAGGAAGGACGGCACGTTGAGGCTCTATGCTTTTACTGCTGCAATAGCAAAAATAGAGCCTGTAACCTATACGCCTACACAGTGTGTTTTCAAGTTAGGCCTACGTTTCTTCGTCTTAGGATTATCAGATCATAGCCTGTAAATTTAAGTTTGAGTTCTTTAAAATTATATCAGTTAAATTGGAAACATACTGTAAAATCTTTCATTGTTGTTAAAATAATGTCTTTCGCTTCATGAACATTTTATGTTCTTTTTATTTTGCAAAAGAGAAACAACCTTTACTCTAGCCCCGTGATTACCTACTGACATAAATTTTTGCCATTTCTTCGAGGGATCTATTAACGTGCGTTGAAGGCCTGCTAACTCAAAAGATTTTGGTGGCCTTTCCATTACTGAAGAAACCGTCGCATTAATAGCTACAACCATTTTATAAACTCCTCTTAGACCCAAACCTATTACAGAACTGTCTTACAATTTAACTTAACATTACTTAATGTACGTGTAAACCCAGTAGGTTACTAGAGTTTCCAGCAGACAATACTTCTATTAGTGAACTCATCTAACTGTAATCTATACACAATTCGATGATTTCGGAACAGATTAATAGCATCTTAAAGGCCGCGCCGTAGCTCAAGCGATTAGTCCCTGGCTTCCCACCGCGGCAGCCCAGGTTCGATTCCGGGTCTGGTCAAGTGGGATTTGTGGTAGAAAAAGTGACGCTGAGGCAGGTTTTTTCCGAGTATTTCGGATTCCCCTGCCAATTTTCATTCCACCAATTGCTCCAGTCACCCTCAGCTATCATCTGGGGCTGGTACAATAGGCCAGAAATGGCCGCAGTACAAGGAACTTAGTCCCAACCCACTAGTAATAAAAAAAAAATTATGTCAATGGGCTTACGCCATTCATGTTTTTACACTGGTTTTGATGCGGCTTGGTAAAATGTAAATATTCAGAAACAGTACAGGCAGACACTTAGAGATATTGTAAGAAAAAATTAGGATATAGGACAGTTCTTCAAAATTAATTAGAACGATCAAATCAAGGAAGATGAGAATGGCAGGGCATGTAGCATGTATAAGAGAGAAGCGGATTCCATATAGGATTTTGTTGGGAAAGTCAAAAGGAAAGAGACGACTAGGAAGACTCAGGTGGAATGATAATATTAAAATCAGTCTTAGAGAAATAGAATGCAGTGTTATGTTCTTGATTTATCTGGTTTAGAACAGGAACGAGTCGCGAACTCTTTCGGACATGGTAATGAAATTTCGGGTTCCATAGAACATGGGGAAATTCTTTTAGTAGCTGAACGATTGGTGGCTTCTGAAGAAGGACTCAGCCTCAAGGAGTTAATTTGATAGTACAGGAGAACAGAAGACAAAAGAGACATGATTGAAAATGGTGAAAATAAATGAGGAAAGGAAGGAGATGTCTAAATGGTTCTTGCTAAAACTGTTTACAATTACATAACAATTTTTACTATCATGCACAAAAAAAATTTCTATAATGAGGAAAGCGTACACTTTTGCTGTGGTCTGAGTAAAGGTCAGTGTCAGCACTGACATCACACCAAAGATAAGATCTTCATAGAAAACTTAAAGCATAGTTTCATCTTGAAGTAAGTGTCAAAATTATCAGTATTTTATCGATTTACTTTTACGTCCATTTTAGCAAATAAAACACACTTTTTCGTCGTTAGTTATGTGACATAATCTTCATTTTCAATATTACGTGTACAATATAATGTTCGCCCTATTCTTTTTCTTATTGCCAGTGGGGTGGGACTAAGTCCCTTGTACTGCGGCCACTTCTGGCCTATTGTACCAGCCCCAGATGATAGGTGAGGGTGACTGTGGAGCAATTAGTGGAATGAAGATTGGTAAGGGAAACCGAAGTACTCGGAGAAAACCCTCCCCAGCGCCACTTTGTCCACCACAAATCCCACTCGACCAGACCCGGGATCGAACCCGGGCCTCCGCGGTGGGAAGCCAGCGACTAACCGCTTGAGCTATGGCGCGGGCTAATATTGAAATTTGCTTCAAGAAGCAAAAATATGTTTATATTAATAGGCACGTGTATTGGTTTAAAACTGCAAGTAGTTTTTGTAGTTTAACAGCTTGTATAAGTGTCATACAATCGGCCAAAATTCTAGTAGACTTCTTCATAAATATTTTAGTTCCAGTTAACAGATATTCTGTGGAGTAGGCATAAACACCGTTACAAAGTAGGGGAACCGTTGAAAGGGTTCAAATACTGCCTTAGCCAGCATAAGTTGCTGTTAAATAGTATCTCTCTCTCTCTCCTCTCGCTCACACTTTGGAACACAATGCTGATTTCTCAGTTTGAAGATCATTTTACAGACGGCAGGACTCCTTGGACGAGTGATTAGCTCGTCGCAAGACGGCTACTTGAACACAGGACAAAGCAAACACGGAACAAACGCGTACACACACCAAACAGCCATGCCTTGTGTGGCATTGGAACCCACGATCCCGACTTCCGAGCGAGCGAGGACAGTACATGCCTTAGACCGCTCGGCTACTGTGACCGGCGTTAAATAGTTTAGGTCAATAAAAATTAGGGCTTTTTAGACTTTCCCAGAGGGTAAAGCGGCGGGAGAGTGAAGCTAACAACTCACCTCCATCTAGTGTCAAGGTCAAGGAGATAATACCTCCACTATGCTTCACGTCTTCGTGGCGTGGTGCTTAATTACGCACTTCAACTTTGCTCTGGGTTTCTCAGGCCGATCACAGTGGCCGCGCGGTCTAAGGCATGAACTGTCTTCGCCCGTTCAAATACTGGGATCGTGGTTTCGAATCCCACTTGAAGCATGGATGTCTGTGTGCGTTTATTCTGTATTTGTGTTGTTCTATATGTAGATAGCGGCTTTGCGACGGGCTGATCCCCCGTCCAAGGAGTCCTACCGACTGTGTAAAAGGTCAAGAAACTGAAAAACGGCCAAGGCCTAAGAAAGGGCCGTAGAGCCATAGATAGATAGATAGATAGATGATTTTTTCAGATGTAGAAGGAGAATAAATTCATTTTATTAATCAATTGTGTTATAATTTATTTATAAATATTGAACAGAACGAAAAAAAATATTATTCAACACTTGTATTAAATATGTTTCAGTTTATGTCTTAGTAAAATAGAACTGTATTATTTTATGAAAGCTTTTCCTTTCTATTTACCTGGAATCCTTACAATTCAAAGCTGCAAATGTTTTGAGTTATTTTCTTGCGTCAGAACCTACGTCAACGCATCACCAGTCTCGCCTGGACTAGCCGGTCTGCTTATGTTTACGTGATCACAGCACCAATTCCTTGGTCTTAAATCACGTGAGAAACCTTAATCATTGACATACTATTGTCATTGTAAAATAAGGTCCACTAACTGTCGAATAATTTTCCTTTCATTGATTGTTAATTTGTGATTTGTGCATAGGTAATAAATTATGTGTAAAGTAATTTGAGGCGGCTACACTCGGTTTGGCAGTGTTTATTGTAGGGTATGTCAAATATTAGATGTTGGAAACCGAACAAAGATTTTCTTCTGCTTTAACTCCAAGGAGATTTATAGTCACACCCTCGTGAACAAGACTAGGGGACTGCAGGGAAAGCAGTTCTGGGAAGAACTGGTAACGCCTCCTCTCTCTGCTATCACTGTCTTTGTCTAAATACAGGGGCCAGCCAGGGTAGTATTTTTTCCTGTGGCGCTACAGCCCCAATTTGGGCCTAGGCCTACCTTCATGAAACTCTCCGTTTCACTTCGGTTTACTAGATCTTACACATATGGTAGGACTCCTTGGGCGGGTGATCAGCTCGTCGCAAGGCCTCTACCTGTAGACAAACACAGAAATCACACACACAAACATCCATGCTCTGAGTGGGATTCGAACCCACGATCCCGGCTTCCGAGCGAGCGAAGACAGTGCATGCCTTAGACCGCTCGGCTACCGTGACCGGCAGTGTATAAGAATAATATATAAGAATTAAGTTCGTACCTCACAGGAAACATCCGAACCCACGATCCCGGCTTCCGAGCGAGCGAAGACAGTTCATGCCTTAGACCGCTCGGCTACCGTGACCGGCAGCCAGGGTAGTATACCCCGAATCAATTGCAGCGTAATTTCTGAACATGTGTTTGAAAAATTTTGTGCTCTTTTACTTTGTAACAAGGAATTAAAAAAGGTACCTCAATTTAAGAAGGAGCAGAGACTGGCTACGGGTTGGACGATATAAGGGTCGGAGTTCGAGTTCCGGTAGGGTAAAAAGTTCTCTCCCCGCCGTCCATAGCGGCTCTGGGGTCCACCCAGGGGTAAATCTGCCGGGACGTGAAGCTAACCACTCACCTCCAGCTAGTGCCTAGGCCAATAAAATATGGATCTATACAGCCACTGCCCATACGCCTTCATGGCGTAGTGCTTAATTAGTTAAGCGCAAGGACAAATTTACCTTTTATCATACCACACAAGAGTACATCTACATCTGTACTGTAAGGGGCACGCGGTAGCGTAGTTGGTTGAGGCACTATGCTACAAGTCGGAAGGTCGCAGGTTCAAGTCCAGATGAGGTGGATTTTTTCAGTTTACCTAATCTTCCGGCCGCTCTATGGCCCTGGGGTCGACTCAGCCTCTTAACAGATGTGAGTGCCAGAAATATTCTTGGAATAATCTTGGGGGTAAAGGGCGGCCGGAGCGTAAGACTGACAACCTTACCGCCACCTATGAGCCGATTGTCTAGAAAATGTGGGAACCTCAAAAGCCTATGCCATCTGTATTTTCACGTAAGTTATTTAGAAGTGCTTAAAATTTCAAAATGCGTTGCACATTAATTATGAAACACATGGATTCCCAGTCTTATAAAATAACAGAGATTAGCACAAATGTGAAATAATTTAAAAAATAATTCTTGGCTTTTTTTTATCTGCTTAAACTTAAACGTAATATTCCATGGTTCAGAAGCAGGCCTATTTTCATATTCTTTGTTTGGTTTCTTTGAGTTTTTTTTTGTGTTTTTCTGCGCTGTAGGCTTGCACTATGAATGGCTGGATCGAGTACCTCGTTCAGTGATGTAACTTGTCTGAGAGCTGGAAAACAGAGCTAGCTCTATTCTCCTCAGAGGCGAGAACCTCCCTCTCTGCCTCCCACTCTACGCATCTATCCTTTCTGAAGTTCTAGCCTCCTATGGAACTGGTACGGGGCGGTTTTTTCTCCACATGAAAGGGGCCAAAGAGGGAGATAAAGAGGCAAAACCACCCACCTCCCTCTACTGGCTTGAGCCATCACCCTTCTACGTATTATCTGGTTCTTACCGGCTGTGCCATAGACATAGAGATTAGATTTATAATTACTTTTATTGGACGCTTGTAACTCGTGACTAAAAATAACTATAACAGTCTTACTGATTTATACAATCTATAGATCACTACAAATACAGAACACATAAATTCATATGTCACTAATTGTTGCCGTGTAACGGCTGCTAACAAGAGAAGTCCAGACTACTCAATTCCGACCTGCGACTGTTTGGCTTCCAGTCCAGTAAATTTCAGCATACTCTTTCTAGATTTCGGGCCTAGTCGGGAGAACTGACCAATATTTATCTTCGTTCCTAGTCCGTTTATATGTTTGGAAATTGGATCTCCTCAGTGACGAGAGGAAGTGGCTGTCTTTTTGAGTAGGTGCCACTTTTGTTTCGCCGTAATTCGTATGAGTTTACCCGTACTCATGCAGTGTCCACATAAGGGCATTTGTGCTCTATTAACACCATACATTGTTTGTCACTTTATTACAATTAATAATATTTATTCAAGATGTATACAGGACATCTGTCAACGCAGAGTCAGAATCAGTTACTTTACAACTGGCAGTTTACCGCNAGATGTATACAGGACATCTGTCAACGCAGAGTCAGAATCAGTTACTGGCAGTTTACCGTTAATCAGTTCGTCTTGGCGACAAGCCCCTTGTGAATCACGAACGGCTTTTCTGTTCAACTGAACATTTGCTTTCATGGTCCTTATGTAACATCGTCTCTGACGAGAGGATGGGTCTGTCGTTTACAATTGCTGTTGGTCCCCGCCAGTGCAGTCATTCCCAGGCCCGACCCCCGCGGGGCTCATGACCACATTTTACTCACATTCGAGACTCCCCCAAGCAGGAGGACCACAGCGTGACGTAGTTATGCCCCCAGGAACTGGGTTCCCTTTCCATCGCCTTCTGGGATTCACAGCGCTACAGTGGAGGTGTTCGAACGCTCCTCCACACGGACCTCTTTCGATGCAAAATACAGTTGGTCCTCCTTATACCCGGACACGGAACCACTTCCTCTGTCGGTACATCAGTTTCTGTTGCCGCGGAAAGTGTGCGGTCTATTTGTTCCGTTCCTTCACTTCTCAGTCGTCATGTGACAGCACGTGTGTGTGTCCAGTAGGCCTGCTGCTTACAAATTCGTAAGAAAATAAGAAAAAAGGAAACGTAGGTTGGGCTGACTCGTAGAAGTGCGCCGCCTGATCCCAACACTAACCTGTCTCAACTTCCAAAGAACTTCCAACTTCAGTTCAGACTGTGCAGACCATGTGCCGCGCCTTTCCTCCTGCCGTACATACATCTATCATTTTCTTCCTCTTTCATCTTACCCCACTTTTTGGCGGCACCGTATTTCTGCCGCGATTGGCGCTGCCCGCATCCATCAAGCGAGCCACGGGGTGTGTTATTGATTGGAAATGACAACTTGTCATCGTCTTAGTCTCCTGAAGGAAACGTTGCGGGAAAGGATTTAAAGAGGACGGAGGTATAGGTGAAGAAGGTTGAAGTACAGAAAGCCATGGCATCTGGTGATGGATGGTGCAGAAAAGAAATCCGGAAGATTTATGTATAAAAACTTCGAATAAGCTTGTAACATACTAAAAATAGACAGTATCATGTTCTGATATTAATCTTGTTAAAAATATAGGCATGAACGCCTGTAGGCCTAGGTACAAGTTTACATCATTATTAAGCTTGTAACGACTAAGAAATAGGTCGCCAGTATAAAAATATGACAAGCTCTATCGACGTGTCAGATAAGGAGTGGAGGACTGAAGAACTCTTTGGAATTAGCGTATTAAACGAACTGTAAAGAACCAGCAATATAATTGACAGGAGGCCTTTACAGAAATGGGCTGCTGGTTCTAATTCCATGTATACATTTTAGACAGCTTTCATTATGTAGATGAAAACATGTATACAGGCCTAAAGTATACAGGACTGTTTTCGCTCGCTCGGAAGCCGGGATCATGGGATCGAATCCCACTCAGAGCATGGATGTTTAGTGTTTTCGTGTGTGTGTCTGTGCGTTTTTCTGTGTATATGTACAGGTAGAGGCCTTGAGACGAGCTGATCGCTCACCCAAGGAGTCCTGTCGAATGTATAAGATGTAATAAACCGAATTGAAACGGATAGTTTCATGGAGGTGGGCCAAGGCCCAAATTGGGGTTGTAGTGCCAAGGGGGAGAAAAAATTCTACAGGAACAGATCACATTGACCGCGCGGTTTAAGGCATAAAATATATTGCCCGCTCGAGCACTGGGATCGTGGGTTTGAATCCCACTCAAGGCATGGATGTCAGTGTACGTTTATTCTGTGTTTGTCTTGTTCTCTGTGTAGGTAGCGGCCTTGCGACGGGCTGATTACTCGTCCGTGTCCTACTGACTGTATATAGGATTAGGAAACTGAAAAAGCGGCCAAGGTCCACAAGGACTGTACATCTATAGATAGACGAAGTCTAGAGGTCCTGCACTGATCTGGCCTAAACTAGTAGCCATATCATAAATAGCTAATTTGCTCCATGGCGTCAAATTTTCCTTAAAAAATTGGTGGCTTACTTACTCAGCTGATCAAGATATTTCATACGTTTCTTCACCTTACTAACAAAATTTCGCTATCAAACTGTCCATTCATCTTTCATAAGGCCAACCGTATCCCAGGCATCCTTCGGTCCAGGAAGGTAAGTCGTTACATGAACACTTCTCGTAAGATGAAAATTCGTAAATCTAAAACAAAACTCCATTAGTTTAGATGCAGAAATCGCTGAACTTATTAAAATAAATTGTCCGTTGTAGCCATAAAGAAGTCCGTTAAGTGAAAAATAGGTAAAAAAATTAACACGTTTCGTTGTAGCGAGAAAAATCGCAGATCGAATCTTTTCAAAATGAGGGCTATCCACCTGCTATTGCGTATTGTCATATTTATCATTGAATAAAAAAAAAACGAATTCCGTGGTTTTAGTGCTCAGGCGAACTATACCGACCGAGCGACCGCAGCTTGTCGGCGATGTTAGTGCAGACTTTAGTGGACAAAGGTGTTGCGTGGTCAGCGCAACGAATCCCCACGGCCGTTAATTTCGGTTTTGTAGACCGATTTATCATTGAATAACTAATGTAAATTTATTCACTCATTAAGCGTTATGAGGTGCAAGTGAAATTTCAGAAATTTATACCATTGAATATCAAAGGCATTTTTAATGTAAGCGTATTAGGCCAAGAATAACCTAAGTTCATTTAATTAATTTAAATTCAAAATTCAGCATACTCATATTCGAAACAGGCGAATAAAAATCTTGGGTTCAGTTCAGTAAAGGATAACGTATTTTTTATTCTTGGATACAAATATGACTGTTTTGTAGGACACAATTTTTGAACGTCAAAAAAAAAATAACCACGTGTTACGTCCTATACAAAAAATAACATTCGGCCTATATCTCTGCCTTGAAACTGGAAGTGATTTGATCTGGACAACCGGAACCTTAGTTCAGTCACATTAATCACAGAGAATTGCCACTTCATCACGCGAATGCATCTTATTTAATTAATAACTATACTTGGACACAGATTGAAGTTGCCTGAGAAAGAGATGCTGAGGAAAATATTTGGTAAGAGACAAGAAATGATGAGTGGGGCAGGTGAAAATTACTTAATGAGGGTCCTTATAATTCGTACCCTTCACAAAAAGTTAGGCCTATTAGGTTTGTCCAATAAAGATAAGGAGTTGGACAGTGCATGCAGAAAGAATGGAAATAAATAAATGTGTATTTGCTACAGAATTGTACGTACAGACCTGAAAGAAAGAGACTACTTGGGAGATCTAAGAATAGATGAGGCAATAATATTAAAATGGACCATGAAGGATTAGGGTTTGAAAGGAAATGATCTGATTTAGGATATGGGTAGATAATGGACTCCTGTGAAATTGATAAAGAACCTTCGAATTCCATCAACTGTGGGCGAATTTCTTTAGTATCTGAGCGACTAGTCGTTTCTGAAGAAGGACTCTGTTCCATGCAATTAGTTATTCGGTTGAAACAATAAATTATACCTTGAATATAAACTATGGCGGGTCCTGCTCAGAGGAGTGTAGAATTGTCAGCGTCCAAACTGAGCGTCCAGAATTCTAGAGCTTATATGTAGCCTGTAAAAGAGTTTTTAATTAAGATATAGGTAAATAAAAGGTAAAGCTATCCATGTAACAGGCCATGGAATCCCATGGGGTAGTGAGACGTTGAAGCTCCCACATTTTCTAGACAATTGACTCACAGATAGCGATGAGGTTGTCAGCCTTACGCGCAGGCCGCCCTTTAACCTCAGCAAGATTTCTGGTATTCATTTCTGTTAGAGACTGAGTCGACGCGAGGGCCACAGTGCGGCTGGAAGGATTGGGTCAATTTAAAAATCCAGTAACTTCATCGGGAATCTAATCCGCGACCTTCCGGTTTGAAGTATAGTGCCTCAACCAACCACGATACCGCGGGCCCCACTAGAGATATAGGCTACCATGAAACAGTGTTGTGTCTAACACCGCACAAGGTACATCACTTAATGTGTTTTCGCGGTAGCGTAATTGCAGCACGTTGCTGTGATAAAGAGGTATTTGCAGTCTTTCAAATACTTCTAATCTGGCAAGCTTCCTCTTCTTTTGCCTTGTCAAGAAGCAGGTCCCTGTCTGGAGTGTCAGACTACGTGTGAAATGGCTGTAGGTCTAGTTGTACGTCACGTCCACGCCGGTTGCAGCATAAGCACGTAATGTTGTAAACTGATCTAAGTAATTTGGAGTCGTATGTAGAAGCAGAGCAGATCACAGTGGCCGCGCTGTCTATGGCATAAACTCTTTCGCCGTCTCAAACACTGGGATCGTGAGTTCGAATCCCACTCGCATGGATGTGTAGGTAGCGGCCTCGTGACGGGCTGACCACCGTCCTAGGAGTCCTACCGACTCTGTAGAGGATCATTAACCTGAAAAATAAGCCAAGGCCAAACAAAGGGCTGTAGAGCCCTAGACACAAGGGTAGATGCTGAGTGTGATGTACACACACATATTTTAGGTCTAATACTAGTACTAGCCGTAAAAGGTGAAAAAGGTAAAGCTATTCCTGTAACAGGCCATGGAGGCCCATAGGGTTGTGAGACGTCGAGGCTCTCACATTTTCTAGACAATCGGTTCACAGATGTCGGTGAGGCTGTCAGCTTTACGCGCTGGTCGTCTTTTAACCCCCAGCGACATTCTTAGTACTCATTTATGTTAGAGGCTGAGTCGACACCACGGCCATAGTGCGGCTGGAAGGATTAGGTCAATTGAAAAATTGAAAAACCTCAATGTGAATCGAATCTGCGACCTTCTGACTTGTAGTATAGTGG